>NC_134698.1:6195626-6495626 GCF_050947455.1 Rhinoderma darwinii | reverse complement strand
AGCTATATTCTTGTACATAGGAGCAGTATTATAGTAGTTATATTCTTGTATATAGGGGCAGTATTATAGTAGTTATATTCTTGTATATAGGGGCAGTATTATAGTAGTTATATGCTTGTATATAGGGGGCAGCATTATAGTAGTTATATTCTTGTACATAGGAGCAGTATTATAGTAGTTATATTCTTGCATATAGGAGGCAGTATTATAGTAGTTATATTCTTGTGTATAGGGGCAGTATTATAGTAGTTATATTCTTGTATATAGGAGGCAGTATTATAGTAGTTATATTCTTGTATATAGGAGGCAGTATTATAGTAGTTATATTCTTGTATATAGGGGGCAGTATTATAGTAGTTATATTCTTTTATATAGGGGCAGTATTATAGTAGTTATATTCTTGTATATAGGGGGCAGTATTATAGTATTTATATTCTTGTATATAGAGGGCAGTATTATAGTATTTATATTCTTGTATATAGGAGCAGTATTATAGTAGTTATATTCTTGTATATAGGGGGCAGCATTATAGTAGTTATATTCTTGTATATAGGTGTTAGGGATCTGCCAGGTACTTCATCTAGCTATACTCCTGGGATTAATCAATCCACACCTGAGGCCAGACCTGCTCGACTGACACCATCTCCCACCAACCAGGGTGGCAGGCTCAGGAGTGGGAGAGCCTATCGCGGCCTGGTCTCTCGGAGTTAGCTCCGCCCCCTGCCCTTTATTACCTGCCCTGTGCTCTCCCTCAGTGCTTGTAATTCTTTTGGATTCCTGGCCTCTGCTGCTTGCTCCAGCCTGCTTCTGCCGTGCTTCTGCCTTGCTGCAGTTCTGCTTGACCTGCTTGCTTGCCCTGGCTTGCTTCTGTCTCTGTGCCTGCTCGGGTGTACTCACTTCGTCCTGGTCCTGACTGTTCGTTCGCCGCCCCGTTTCCTCGTGGCGTTCCGTGGCTACTGCCCCTTCCCTTGCGTGTTCCCTGTTTGTCTTCCTGTGCACTTAGCCAGCGTAGGGACCGCCGCCCAGTTGTACCTCGTCGCCTAGGGCGGGTCGTTGCAAGTAGGCAGGGACAGGGCGGTGGGTAGATTAGGGCTCACTTTCCCTTCACCTCCTTCCTGCCATTACATAATTACAAGCCTTTACCTAGTCTACCATTTCTCCTACGCTGACGCTATCATGGACCCCCTTGAGACCCTGACCCAGCAGATGCAGGGCCTCTCCCTACAGGTCCAGGCCCTGGCCCAAAGGGTCAATCAGGGTGACGCTGCTTTAGTAGTACCCCTCACCTCACCTCTAGAACCCGACCTCAAGTTACCTGACCGGTTTTCAGGGGACCGTAAGACGTTTCTCTCCTTCCGGGAGAGTTGCAGACTGTATTTCCGCCTAAAGCCCCACTCCTCAGGTTCCGAGAACCAGCGGGTGGGTATCATCATATCCCGACTCCAGGAAGGGCCCCAAGAGTGGGCCTTCTCCTTGGCTCCTGACGCCCCTGAACTTTCCTCTGTTGATCGTTTTCTCTCTGCCCTCGGACTCATTTACGACGAGACTGACAGGACTGCTTTAGCCGAGAGTCAGCTGGTGACCTTACGTCAGGGTAGGAGACCGGTTGAGGAATACTGTTCTGATTTTAGGAAGTGGTGCGTAGCTTCTCAGTGGAACGATCCGGCCCTAAGGTGCCAGTTTAGGTTGGGATTATCTGACGCCCTGAAGGATCTGCTGGTTAGCTACCCCTCGCCTGACTCCCTTGACCAGGTTATGGCCCTAGCAGTACGACTTGACCGACGTCTCAGGGAACGTCAGCTAGAACGCTTCAGTATGCTCCCCTCTGACTTTTCTGTGATTCCCCCCGAGGTCCCGTCTCCTCGCCCCTCCACGGAGGACTCGGAGGTACCTATGCAACTCGGGGCCTCCATGTCCCCTCGACAACGTAGAGAGTTTCGCAGAATGAATGGTCTCTGCTTCTACTGTGGGGACGACAAGCATCTACTGAACACCTGCCCCAGGCGCAAGAATAAGAAGCCGGAAAACTTCCGCGCCTAAGTGATCATCGGGGAGGTCACTTGGGCGCACAGGTATTTCCCGTTAATGTGAAACGCAATAAAATTTTGCTTCCCTTTCAGGTCTCGTTTGCTGGCCGGTCTGCCACGGGCAGTGCTTTCGTGGATTCTGGCTCATCTGCTAATATCATGTCTGTGGATTTTGCTATGTCTCTAAAGATGCCTTGTATTGATTTACCTTATCCCATCCCTGTAGTAGGAATCGACTCAACCCCCCTTGCTAATGGTTATTTTACTCAGCATACTCCTGTTTTTGAACTCCTGGTTGGCTCCATGCATTTGGAGCAGTGCTCTGTACTGGTGATGCAGGGATTATCGTCTGATCTGGTATTAGGTCTTCCCTGGTTGCAGTTGCATAATCCCACATTTGATTGGAATACTGGGGATCTCACCAAATGGGGTAATGAATGTCTTATGTCATGTCTTTCTGTTAACACTATTTCTCCCCGGGAGGAGGTAAACACGCTTCCTGAGTTTGTTCAGGACTTCGCCGATGTGTTTTCTAAGGAGGCCTCCGAGGTGTTGCCCCCCCATAGAGATTACGATTGCGCTATCGATTTGGTGCCTGGTGCCAAGCTTCCTAAGGGTAGGATATTTAATCTTTCATGTCCTGAACGTGAAGCGATGAGGGTGTATATCCAAGAATGCCTGGCCAAGGGTTTCATTCGCCCCTCGACTTCTCCTGTAGGTGCTGGCTTCTTCTTCGTGGGGAAGAAGGATGGTGGTCTTAGGCCGTGCATTGATTATCGTAACCTGAATAAGGTCACCGTAAGGAACCAGTACCCACTTCCTTTGATTCCGGATCTTTTTAATCAGGTTCAGGGAGCCCAATGGTTTTCTAAGTTCGATCTACGGGGGGCATATAACCTTATCCGCATCAAAGAGGGGGATGAGTGGAAAACTGCGTTCAACACACCCGAGGGTCATTTCGAATACCTGGTCATGCCCTTTGGGTTGTGTAATGCCCCTGCTGTCTTCCAGAATTTTATTAATGAAATCCTGAGAGAGTACCTGGGTAATTTTCTTGTTGTGTACCTTGATGACATACTGGTGTTTTCCAAGGACTGGTCCTCCCACGTGGAGCATGTCAGGAAGGTGCTCCAGGTCCTTCGGGAGAATAATCTGTTTGCTAAGACTGAAAAATGTGTCTTTGGGGTACAGGAGATACAATTTTTAGGGCAAATCCTCACTCCTCATGAATTCCGCATGGACCCTGCCAAGGTTCAAGCTGTGGCGGAATGGGTCCAACCTGCCTCCCTTAAGGCGTTACAGTGTTTTTTAGGGTTCGCCAAATATTACAGGAGATTTATTGCCAACTTCTCGGTCGTCGCTAAGCCTCTTACGGACCTTACCCGCAAGGGTGCCGATGTCCTCCATTGGCCCCCTGAGGCCGTCCAGGCCTTTGAGACTCTCAAAAAGTGCTTTATCTCGGCCCCCGTGCTGATTCAGCCCAACCAAGAGGAGCCATTTATTGTGGAGGTTGACGCTTCCGAGGTGGGAGTAGGGGCCGTCTTGTCCCAGGGTACCAGCTCCCTCACCCATCTCCGCCCCTGTGCTTACTTCTCTAGGAAGTTTTCGCCCACGGAGAGTAACTATGATATTGGTAACCGCGAACTTCTAGCCATTAAATGGGCTTTTGAGGAGTGGCGGCACTTCCTGGAGGGGGCCAGACACCAGGTAACGGTCCTTACGGATCACAAGAATCTGGTTTTCCTAGAATCGGCCCGGAGGCTTAATCCTAGACAAGCTCGGTGGGCACTATTCTTTACCAGATTTAATTTCTTGGTTACCTATAGGGCTGGGTCCAAGAATATTAAGGCTGACGCTCTGTCACGTAGTTTCATGGCCAATCCTCCTTCCGAGAAGGATCCCGCTTGTATTTTACCCCCTGGTATAATCGTCTCTGCCACGGATTCTGATTTAGCTTCTGATATCGCGGCTGATCAGGGTGCAGCTCCCGGGAACGCCCCAGGGGACAAACTGTTTGTTCCCCTGCAATACCGGCTGAGGGTACTCAGGGAAAACCATGACTCCGCTCTATCTGGTCATCCTGGCATCTTGGGCACCAAACACCTCATTACCAGAAACTATTGGTGGCCTGGGTTGCCTAAAGATGTTAGGGCTTACGTCGCCGCTTGTGAGGTTTGCGCTAGGTCCAAAACCCCTAGGTCCCGACCTGCGGGCCTACTACGTTCCTTGCCCATTCCCCAGAGACCTTGGACCCATGTCTCCATGGATTTTATCACCGATTTGCCTCCATCTCAGGGCAAGTCGGTGGTGTGGGTGGTAGTCGACCGCTTCAGCAAGATGTGCCACTTTGTGCCCCTTAAGAAGCTACCTAACGCCAAGACGTTAGCTTCTTTGTTTGTGAAACACATCCTGCGTCTCCATGGGGCCCCAGTCAATATCGTTTCTGACAGAGGGGTACAATTTGTTTCCTTATTTTGGAGAGCTTTTTGTAAAAAGTTGGAGATTGATCTGTCCTTCTCCTCCGCCTTCCATCCCGAAACTAATGGCCAAACGGAGAGGACTAATCAGTCTCTAGAACAATATTTAAGGTGTTTCATCTCTGACTGTCAATTCGATTGGGTCTCATTCCTTCCCCTTGCTGAATTTTCCCTGAATAACCGGGTCAGTAACTCGTCAGGGGTCTCCCCGTTTTTCTGTAATTTCGGGTTTAACCCAAGGTTCTCCTCCGTCTCCCCTGGTTGTTCCAATAATCCTGAGGTAGAGGAGGTTCATCGGGAACTGTGCACTGTCTGGGCCCAGGTTCAGAAGAACCTAGAGGCGTCCCAGAGCGCACAAAAGATTCAGGCGGATAGTAGACGTTCTGCTAACCCCCGGTTTGTCGTCGGGGATTTGGTCTGGTTGTCGTCCAGGAACTTGCGCCTTAAGGTCCCATCCAGGAAGTTTGCTCCCCGATTTATTGGACCTTATAAGATCATTGAAGTCCTCAACCCTGTATCCTTCCGTCTGGAGCTCCCCCCATCCTTTCGCATACATGACGTCTTCCATGCCTCCCTCCTTAAACGCTGCTCCCCGTCCTGGTCCCCCTCGAGGATACCTCCTGTTCCCGTTCTCACCCCTGAGGGGGTGGAATTCGAGGTGGCCAAGATTATGGACAGTAGGATGGTCCAGGGCTCCCTCCAGTACCTGGTCCATTGGAGAGGATACGGGCCGGAGGAGAGGACTTGGGTACCTGCCCGTGATGTTCATGCTGGGGTATTGATCAGGAGGTTCCACCTCCTCTTCCCCACTAAACCGGGTCCCCTTAGTAAGGGTCCGGTGGCCCCTCATAAAAGGGGGAGTACTGTTAGGGATCTGCCAGGTACTTCATCTAGCTATACTCCTGGGATTAATCAATCCACACCTGAGGCCAGACCTGCTCGACTGACACCATCTCCCACCAACCAGGGTGGCAGGCTCAGGAGTGGGAGAGCCTATCGCGGCCTGGTCTCTCGGAGTTAGCTCCGCCCCCTGCCCTTTATTACCTGCCCTGTGCTCTCCCTCAGTGCTTGTAATTCTTTTGGATTCCTGGCCTCTGCTGCTTGCTCCAGCCTGCTTCTGCCGTGCTTCTGCCTTGCTGCAGTTCTGCTTGACCTGCTTGCTTGCCCTGGCTTGCTTCTGTCTCTGTGCCTGCTCGGGTGTACTCACTTCGTCCTGGTCCTGACTGTTCGTTCGCCGCCCCGTTTCCTCGTGGCGTTCCGTGGCTACTGCCCCTTCCCTTGCGTGTTCCCTGTTTGTCTTCCTGTGCACTTAGCCAGCGTAGGGACCGCCGCCCAGTTGTACCTCGTCGCCTAGGGCGGGTCGTTGCAAGTAGGCAGGGACAGGGCGGTGGGTAGATTAGGGCTCACTTTCCCTTCACCTCCTTCCTGCCATTACAATAGGGAGCAGTATTATGGTAGTTATGTTCTTGTACATAGGAGCAGTATTATAGTAGTTATATTCTTGTATATAGGAGGCAGTATTATAGTAGTTATATTCTTGTATATAGGGGCAGTATTACAGTAGTTATATCCTTGTATAAAGGGGCAGTATTACAGTAGTTATATTCTTGTATATAGGAGCAGTATTATAGTAGTTATATTCTTGTATATAGGGGCAGTATTACAGTAGTTATATTCTTGTATATAGGAGCAGTATTATAGTAGTTATATTCTTGTATATAGGGGCAGTATTACAGTAGTTATATTCTTGTATATAGGAGCAGTATTATAGTAGTTATATTCTTGTATATAGGGGCAGTATTATAGTAGTTATATTCTTGTATATAGGGGCAGTATTATAGTAGTTATATTCTTGTATATAGGGGGCAGTATTATAGTAGTTATAGTCTTGTATATAGGAGCAGTATTATAGTAGTTATATTCTTGTATATAGGGGCAGTATTATAGTAGTTATATTCTTGTATATAGGGAGCAGTATTATAGTAGTTATATTCTTGTACATAGGAGCAGTATTATAGTAGTTATATTCTTGTATATAGGAGGCAGTATTATAGCAGTTATATTCTTGTATATAGGGGCAGTATTATAGTAGTTATATTCTTGTATATAGGGGGCAGTATTATAGTAGTTCTATTCTTGTATATAGTGGGCAGTATTATAGTAGTTCTATTCTTGTATATAGGAACAGTATTATAGTGGTTATATTCTTGTATATAGGGGGCAGTATTATAGTAGTTATATTCTTGTATAGAGTGGGCAGTATTATAGTAGTTATATTCTCGTATATAGGGGGCAGTATTATAGTAGTTATATTCTTGTATATAGGAGCAGTATTATAGTAGTTATATTATTGTATATAGGGGGCAGTATTATAGTAGTAATATTCTTGTATATAGGGGGCAGTATTTATAGTAGTTATATTCTTGTATATAGGGAGCAGTATTATAGTAGTTATATTCTTGTACATAGGAGCAGTATTATAGTAGTTATATTCTTGTATATAGGGGGCAGTATTATAGTAGTTATATTCTTGTATATAGGGAACAGTATTATAGTAGTTATATTCTTGTGTATAGGAGCAGTATTATAGTAGTTATATTCTTGTATATAGGGGCAGTATTATAGTAGTTATATTCTTGTATATAGGGGCAGTATTATAGTAGTTATATTCTTGTATATAGGAGGCAGTATTATAGTAGTTATATTCTTGTATATAGGGGCAGTATTAGAGTAGTTATATTCTTGTATATAGGAGCAGTATTATAGTAGTTCTATTCTTGTATATAGGAGCAGTATTATATTAGTTATATTCTTGTATATAGGGAGCAGTATTATAGTAGTTATATTCTCGTATATAGGGGGCAGTATTATAGTAGTTATGTTATTGTATATAGGAGCAGTATTATAGTAGTTATATTATTGTATATAGAGGCAGTATTATAGTAGTTATATTCTTGTATATAGCGGCAGTATTATAGTAGTTATATTCTTGTATATAGGGGCAGTATTATAGTAGTTATATTATTGTATATAGGGGGCATTATTATAGTAGTTATATTCTTGTATATAGGGGCAGTATTATAGTAGTTATATTATTGTATACAGGGGGCAGTATTATAGCAGTTAT
Organism: Rhinoderma darwinii; assembly: GCF_050947455.1. Classification (NCBI taxonomy): domain Eukaryota; kingdom Metazoa; phylum Chordata; class Amphibia; order Anura; family Rhinodermatidae; genus Rhinoderma; species Rhinoderma darwinii. The sequence goes on along the minus strand of NC_134698.1, from coordinate 6,487,995 downwards.
ATTCTTGTATATAGGGGCAGTATTATCGTAGTTATATTCTTGCATATAGGAGCAGTATTATAGTGGTTATATTCTTGTATATAGGGGCAGTAATATAGTAGTTATATTCTTGCATATAGGAGCAGTATTATAGTAGTTATATTCTTGTATATAGGGGCAGTATTATAGTAGTTATATTCTTGTATATAGAGCAGTATTATAGTAGTTATATTCTTGTATATAGGGGCAGTATTATAGTAGTTATATTCTTGTATATAAGGGGCAATGTTATAGTAGCTATAGTCTTGTATATAGGGGCAGTATTATAGTAGTTATATTATTGTATATAGGGGCGGTATTGAAGTAGTTATATTCTTGTATATAGGGAGCAGTATTATAGTAGTTATATTCTTGTATATAGGAGCAGTATTATAGTAGTTATATTCTTGTATATAGGGGCAGTATTATAGTAGTTATATTCTTGTATATAAGGGGCAATGTTATAGTAGCTATAGTCTTGTATATAGGGGCAGTATTATAGTAGTTATATTATTGTATATAGGGGCGGTATTGAAGTAGTGATATTCTTGTACATAATATTTAGCAGGTCAACAGCAAAATGGCAAGTGACACAGTGAAATACTCAGCAGAGGGTGAGCACATGATGATGGGAGTGACATTCACAACACAATGGAAATGAAGAGAAAATTTCCTTCAGATGCCACCACAGGCCGGAGACCATACTTCTTCATACTTCTTCATACTTCTCCACAGCTCCAGCGCTTGTATTGCGGTAACGTCAATTTCCATCTTATCGGGCGGATACTTTAACAGGAATGCTTTTATGACTTCTTGTGTTTTTAAGAAACTCACTGGAAATACTTTACAAGATTAAATAAAAGCAAACAAATCCTGCCCAGACTGCGTCCTAGGCATGGGGGGAGGGGATGTATGGGAAAATATATAATGAAAATCACAAGTGCCCAAATAATTCTACCCAGGCCCCCAAAAGGTAAAGTAACTTCTAATAATCTTATAATTTACAGCAGGATAAAATAATCCAAGGTAATAATTAGGCAATAAAATAGATCAAGGTTCATCAATGCAATTCCTTGGTGACTACAGACTGGCACAGAATGTGTCTGGCACCCGCATGCTGGCACAGTGATCCTGAGGCTACCAGGCTGGTGAGATTGCTCAGCATGTCACCGCAACCTGGATTACTTTGGCACAGCCTGAGACATTGCATTATTATGGGTGGCAGGCACTGCAGGCTGGTTTAGTGTGGCACGGCAAGTGGGCATAGACGGATATAGTGTATCACTATGGGTACTATGGCACTGGGGGTTGACACAATATCTCCATGTAGTCAGCAGCTGGTAAAGCATAACACTGGTAGTCACAGGTTGGCACAATGCCTTCTTATGGATTGCAGTCTGGCACCAATATTCCTTGGCAGCTGGCAGATCATGGCACTGTAGGTTGGCTTAGTGTGGCACTGCAAGTTGGTTTAGTGTGGCACTGCAAGTTGGTTTAGTGTGGCACTGTAGGTTGGTTTAGTGTGGCACTGTAGGTTGGTTTAGTGTGGCACTGCAAGTTGGTTTAGTGTGGCACTGTAGGTTGGTTTAGTGTGGCACTGCAAGTTGGTTTAGTGTGGCAATGCAAGTTGGTTTAGTGTGGCAATGCAAGTTGGTTTAGTGTGGCACTGTAGGTTGGTTTAGTGTGGGTGGCACTGTGGGTTGGTTTAGTGTGGCACTGCAGGTTGGCTTAGTGTGGCACTGCAGGTTGGCTTAGTGTGGCACTGCAGGTTGGCTTAGTGTGGCACTGTAGGTTGGCTTAGTGTGGCACTGTAGGTTGGTTTAGTGTGGCACTGTAGGTTGGTTTAGTGTGGCACTGTAGGTTGGTTTAGTGTGGCACTGCAAGTTGGTTTAGTGTGGCACTGCAAGTTGGTTTAGTGTGGCACTGTAGGTTGGTTTAGTGTGGCACTGCAAGTTGGTTTAGTGTGGCACTGCAAGTTGGTTTAATGTGGCACTGCAAGTTGGTTTAGTGTGGCACTGTAGGTTGGTTTAGTGTGGCACTGCAAGTTGGTTTAGTGTGGCACTGCAAGTTGGTTTAGTGTGGCACTGTAGGTTGGTTTAGTGTGGCACTGCAAGCTGGTTTAGTGTGGCACTGCAAGTTGGTTTAGTGTGGCATTGTAGGTTGGTTTAGTGTGGCACTGTAGGTTGGTTTAGTGTGGCACTGTAGGTTGGCTTAGTGTGGCACTGCAAGTTGGTTTAGTGTGGCACTGTAGGTTGGTTTAGTGTGGCACTGTAGGTTGGTTTAGTGTGGCACAGTAGGTTGGTTTAGTGTGACACAGTAGGTTGGTTTAGTGTGCCACTGTAGGTTGGTTTAGTGTGGCACAGTAGGTTGGTTTAGTGTGGCATTGTAGGTTGGTTTAGTGTGGCACTGTAGGTTGGTTTAGTGTGGCACTGTAGGTTGGTTTAGTGTGGCACAGTAGGTTGGTTTAGTGTGGCACTGTAGGTTGGTTTAGTGTGGCATTGTAGGTTGGTTTAGTGTGGCACTGTAGGTCGGTTTAGTGTGGCACAGTAGGTTGGTTTAGTGTGGCACTGCAGGTGGTCATATAGCGTATGGGTTGCAGGCTGGTTCAGCTTGGTTCTGGGGGTTGACACAAGATCTCTATGTAGCTGGTGCAGCATAATCCTGGTAATCGCAGGCTGGCACAGGGGGGGGGGCGGGGTGGCAGATGAGTATAATGGCTGCTTTATAAACAGACCAGATAAACATGTGTAATATCTTCATGGCTCGCCAACCCATTACACAACTGATGCCCCCTGCAGAATATTTTCCTGGTCTGGATTTTACAGAAGATAAATGTAAAGTCCTCGGAGGATTGTGGAGCGGAGACGTCACCGGATGTCTCTGCGTTATTCAGCGGAGTCCCTCCTCATCATCGTCACCTCGTGTACAAGACATTACATGGAGGGGAGGCTCTTATATGTACAGTATGGAGGGTAATAGGGTCCCCAGGGTATATAGTGGGGTCCCCACAGCTGATATCTCCATAGCAATGATGAAACGCAGGACACAGACCAGTGGCGTAGCTACCGCTATAGCAGCAGCTGCTACGGGGCCCGCGGCATAAGGGGGCCCGTGTCACCCACCGGCACGGGCCCCCACCATGGCCGGAGGCTCCGCTAGCTGCCGCTATGGCTGCTACAGCGCGACGCCACTGAACACTACGGCAGAGCAGGGAGGTATCTCCCCACTCTGCCATTAAAGGGGTAGTTCCTACATAAGACATGTATCCCCTCTCCACAGGATCTCTACAGGACAGAGGATACATGTGTGATCGCTGGCAGCGATAGGGAGAACGGAGGACCGCAAGTTCCCTGAAGTTCTCCATGAGAAACCTCGGACTTCCGGGGTCTGTGTCGGCAGCTCCGTAGAAATTAATGGAGCGCCAGTCGTGCTTGTGCGCATGCGTGACCAGCGCTCCTTTCATTTTTATTGAGCTGCGCAGACTCCGGAAGTCAGAGGTTAGTCATGGAGAACTTCAGGGGACTTTCGGTCCCCCGTTCTTATCAGTGCCAGCGATCACACATGTATCCCCTCTCCTGTGGAGATCCTGTGGAGAGGGGATACATGTCTTTTGTAGGACACACTATAGGTCGGATTTTTTTTTTGGGGGGGGGGGCTGTATGGCGTTACCTACAGGGGGGGCTGTAAGGCGTTCCCTACAGGGGTGGCTGTATGGCGTTACCTACAGGGGGGGGCTGTATGGCGTTATCTACAGGGGGGGCTGTATGGCGTTCTCTGCAGGGGGGCTGTATGGCGTTATCTACAGGGGGTCTGTATGGCGTTATCTACAGGGGGGCTGTATGGCGTTATCTACAGGGGGGCTGTATGGCGTTATCTACAGGGGGGCTGTATGCCGTTACCTACAGGGGGGGCTGTATGGCGTTATCTACAGGGGGGCTGTATGGCGTTATCTACAGGGGGGCTGTATGATATCTATAGGGGGCTGTATGGCGTTATCTACAGGGGGGTCTGTATGGCGTTATCTACAGGTTGGGCTGTATGATGTTCTCTACAGGGGGGGCTGTATGATGTTCTCTACAGGGGGGCTGTATGGCGTTATATACATGGGGGCTGTATGGCGTTATCTACAGGGGGGTCTGTATGGCGTTATCTACAGGGGGGCTGTATGATGTTATCTACAGGGGGGCTGTATGGCGCTATCTACAGAGGGGGCTGTATGGAGTTATCTACAGGGTGGGCTGTATGGAGTTATCTAGAGGGGGCTGTATGGAGTTATCTACAGGGGGGGCTGTATGGAGTTATCTACAGGGGTGGCTGTATGGAGTTATCTATAGGGGGCTGTATGGAGTTATCTACAGGGGGGCTGTATGGAGCTATCTACAGGGGGGCTGTATGGCGCTATCTACAGAGGGGGCTGTATGGAGTTATCTACAGGGTGGGCTGTATGGAGTTATCTAGAGGGGGCTGTATGGAGTTATCTACAGGGGGGGCTGTATGGAGTTATCTACAGGGGTGGCTGTATGGAGTTATCTATAGGGGGCTGTATGGAGTTATCTACAGGGGGGCTGTATGGAGCTATCTACAGGGGGGCTGTATGGCGCCATCTACAGGGGGGCTGTATGGCGTTATCTACAGGGGGGCTGTATGGCGTTATCTACAGGGGGGCTGTATGGCGTTATCTACAGGGGGGCTGTATGGCGTTATCTACAGGGGGGCTGTATGGCGCTATCTACAGGGGGGGCTGTATGGCGTTATCTACAGGGGGGGCTGTATGGCGTTATCTACAGGGGGGCTGTATGGCGTTATCTACAGGGGGGGCTGTATGGCGTTATCTACAGGGGGGCTGTATGGCGTTATCTACAGGGGGCGCTGTATGGCGTTATCTACAGGGGGCGCTGTATGGCGTTATTTACAGGGGCGCTGTATGGCGCTATCTACAGGGGGCTGTAAAAAAGGCACTATCTACAAGGGGGGGTTGTGTGACACCCAGGGGAGGGGGGGGCAGCCCCAGTCAAAAGTTTGCTATGGGGCCCAGTCTTTCCTAGTTACGCCCCTGACACAGACCAAATATAATAAATCTCCCTCTGAAAGTGACCACCACTCCATGTACCCCAGGATTAAATACTCAACGCAACCAGTAACACATCACACATGAGAGGCTTAGATACACCGGCTTAGCAGACAGTATCACACATGAGGGGCTTAGATACACCGGCTTAGCAGACAGTATCACACATGAGAGGCTTAGATACACCGGCTTAGCAGACAGTATCACACATGAGAGGCTTAGATACACCGGCTCAGCAGACAGTATCACACATGATGAGATTAGATACACCGGCTTAGCAGACAGTATCACACATGATAGGATTAGATACACGGCTCAGCAGGCAGTATCACACATTTAAGGATTAGATACACTGGCTCAGCAGGCAGTATCACACTTAATAGGATTAGATACACTGGCTCAACAGGCAGTATCACACATAATAGGATTTGATAGACTGGCTCAGCAGACAGTATCACACATGATAGGATTAGATACAGCGGCTCAGCAGACAGTATCACACATAATAGGATTAGATACACTGGCTCAACAGGCAGTATCACACATAATAGGATTAGATACACTGGCTCAACAGGCAATATCCCATATAATAGGATTAGATTCACTGGCTCAGCAGGCAGCATCACACATAATAGGATTAGATACATGGCTCAGCAGGCAGCATCACACATTTAAGGATTAGATACACTGGCTCAGCAGGCAGTATCACACATTTAAGGATTAGATACACTGGCTCACCAGGCAGTATCACACATAATAGGATTAGATACACTGACTCAGCAGGCAGTATCACACATAATAGGATTAGATACAGTGGCTCAACAGGCACTATCACACATAATAGGATTAGATATACTGGCTCAACAGGCAGTATCACACATAATAGGATTAGATACACTGGCTCAGCAGGCAGTATCACACATAATAGGATTAGATACACTGACTCAGCAGGCAGTATCACACATAATAGGATTAGATACATTGGCTCAACAGGCACTATCACACATAATAGGATTAGATATACTGGCTCAACAGGCAGTATCACACATAATAGGATTAGATACACTGGCTCAGCAGGCGGTATCACACATAATAGGATTAGATACACTGGCTCAACAGGCAGTATCACACATAGTAGGATTAGATACACTGGCTCAACAGGCAGTATCACACATAATAGGATTAGATACACTGGCTCAGCAGGCAGTATCACACATAATAGGATTAGATACATTGGCTCAACAGGCAGTATCACACATTTAAGGATTAGATACACTGGCTCAGCAGGCAGTATCACACATAATAGGATTAGATACACTGGCTCAGCAGGCAGTATCACACATAATAGCGTACCCCCATCATTAAATTATAGCAAAGAGGGAAACAGTGATACAGAAGAAAAAAAAAAGAATTACGTTAAGCCACGCCTCTAACCCCGCCCAATCCCTGTCCACACAGTATTATGTCCATGTAGAGCTCCCACACAGTACCAAGCCCCCACAGTGCCCCTACACAGAGAATCGTGCACTAATAGCGTCCCCCACAGTATAATGCCCCATAGTGCCTCCTCACACAGTATAATTTCCCCCGTGTCCCCCTACACAGCATAATGTCCTCATAGTGCCCCCACACACGGTATAATGCCCTCATAGTGCCCCCACACAGACAGTTTAGTGCCCCCACACATGGTATAATGTCCTCATAGTGCCCCCACAAACAGTATAATGCTCTCATAGTGCCCCCATACACAGAATAATGCCCTCACAGTGCCCCCCACACAGTATAATGTCCTAATAGTGCCCCCACACACAGTATAATACTCTCATAGTGCCCCCACACACAGTATAATACTCTCATAGTGCCTCCACACACAGTATAATGTCCTCATAGTGCCCCCACACACAGTATAATGTCCTCATAGTGCCCCCACACACAGTATAATGTCCTCATAGTGCCCCCACACACAGTATAATGCTCTCATAGTGCCCCCACACACAGTATAATGTCCTCATAGTGCCCCCACACACAGTATAATGTCCTCATAGTGCCCCCACACACAGTATAATGCTCTCATAGTGCCCCCACACACAGTATAATGTCCTCATAGTGCCCCCACACACAGTATAATGCTCTCATAGTGCCTCCACACACAGTATAATGTCCTCATAGTGCCCCCACACACAGTATAATGTCCTCATAGTGCCCCCACACACAGTATAATGCTCTCATAGTGCCCCCACACTGTTATGGCAGGAAGGAGGTGAAGGGAACAAGTGAGCCCTAATCTACCCACCGCCCTGTCCCTGCCTACTTGCAACGACCCGCCCTAGGCGACGGGGTACAACTTGGCGGCGGTCCCTACACTGACTAAGTGCAAGGGGATACAAACAGGGAACAAGCAAGGGAAGGGGCAGTAGCCCACGGAACACCGTGAGGAAACAGAGTGGTGAACGAGCCAGTCAGGATCAGGATGTAGTGGAGTATACAAACGCAGAGCACGGAGCAGGAAGCAAGCCAGGGTTCAGAGCGAAGCAGGATAAGCGGGAACTGAAGCAAGGCAGAAGCACGGCAGAAGCAGGCTGGAGCAAGGCAGCAGTGGGGCCAGGAATCCAAGAAGAATAACAAGCAATGGGGAAGAGAAAACGGCAGGTATAAATGGACAGTGGGCGGAGCTAACTCCGACTGACCAGGCCGCGATAGGCTCTCCCACTCCTGAGCCTGCCACCCTGATTGGTGGGAGCCGGTGTCAGTCTAAGAGGTCTGGCCTCAGGTGTCGACTGATTAATCCTGGGAGTATCCACAGACGTAGTGCCTGGCAGATCCTTTACACACACACAGTATAATGTCCTCATAGTGCCCCCCATACACAGTATAATGCCCTCACAGTGCCCCCTACACACAGTATAATATCCTCATAGTGCCCCCACACACAGTATAATGCCCTCATAGTGCCCCCCATACACAGTATAATGCCCTCATAGTGCCGCCCCACACACACAGTATAATGGCCTTATAGTGCCCCCCCTACACAGTATAATGCCCTCATAGTGCCCCCATACACAGTATAATGCCCTCACAGTGCCCCCTACACACAGTATAATATCCTCATAGTGCCCCCACACACAGTATAATGCCCTCATAGTGCCCCCCATACACAGTATAATGCCCTCATAGTGCCGCCCCACACACACAGTATAATGCCCTTATAGTGCCCCCCATACACAGTATAATGCCCTCATAGTGCCCCCCCCCCCCCCACACACACAGTATAATGTCCTCATAGTGCCTCCTAAAAATAATAAAATAACTACTCACCTAGCCTCGTTCCCATGACGCATCGAGGAGATCTCTCTGCAGGTCTACTTCGGTCTGTACGGTTGTGGCTCGGTGTAGGCAGGTGTGATGACATCACTGCATCGCGTCTGCTTGCGCCGAGTCGCTTAGGGCAGGCATCACAACGTAAATAGTGGAGCAGGGAGCTGACGGCTTCCTGCTCCACCATTCTAATCAACTGTATCTGCGTCCTGAGGACGCAAATACAGTTGAAAATGGGACATGTTGCCGGCATTCTGGGACATCGCCCGGAATCTGGGACTGGATACGGGATAATTGGGAGGCTTGATGATAGGCTTAGTACACCAGCTCAGCAGAGAGTATCACACATGGTAGGATTAGATACACAGGCTCAGCACAGTATCACAGATAATAGGCTTAGATACAGTTGCTCAGCAGAAAGTATCACATATGATAAGATTAGATACATCAGCTCAGAGGCATACTGTCCTCCATCCAGCGGCAGGTATTTTTCACAGTAGGTTTTTACGCTTTACATAAATACAACACAAATCTCGCTTGTGAAGGCAAAAAATACGAGCGTTTATAAAACGGACTAAAGTAATAAAAAAAGAAACTGAAAGTGGACGTCATCAGTCAATAAACTATTATACTCAGGAAGTGACCTCCACCAGCGGAAGAGTCCTGCGGAGTCCACCGCACCGGTCACAGCAGCGATAATACATTGTCACGCAGTTAGGGGGGATTCACACGAGCGTGTATTCGGTCCATGCGTGCCGCGTGAAAACCACGCGGCACGCATGGACCAATACAAGTCTATGGGGCAGTACAGACAGTCCGTGCTTTTTGCGCGACAGGTTCAATAACTCTGCGTATTTCGCGCATCACGCACCCATTGAAGTCAATGTGTGCGTGAAAACCACGCAGGTTGCACGGAAGCACTTCCGTGCGAACTGACTGAAACAGCGCACCAGCTGTCAAAAGGATGAATGTAAACAGAAAAGCACCACGTGCTTTTCTGTTTCCGAACATCCAAACGGAGTGTCTTTGCGATGAGCGAAGCCGGACAAGCGAACCGAACTTCACCGGGTTCGGCCGAACTCGTTTTGGCCGAACCCGGCAAAAAAATTATCGGTACGCGACGTCAGGAGATAGTCACTGTCCATGGTGCTGAAAGAGTTAAACTGTTTCAGCACCATGGACAGTGACTTCCGATCCCAATATACATGAACCTGTAGAAAAAAAGACGAAGTTCTGACTTACCGATAAGTCCCGGCTTCTTCCTCCAGTCTGACCTCCCGGGATGACAATTCAGTCCAAGTGACAGCTCCAGCCAATCACAGGCCAAGCACAGGCTGCAGCGGTCACATGGACTGGCGCGTCATCCAGGGAGGTGGGGCCCGATGTCGAGAGGCGCGTCACCAAGGACGCGTCACCAAGGACGCGTCACCAAGGCAACGGCCAGGAAGTTCTCGGTAAGTACGAACTTTTTCTTTTTTTTCTACAGGTTTTTCGATATTGTGTTCGGCATTCACTGTCGAGGATGCTGAAAGAGTTACTGCCGATCAGTTAGCTCTTTCAGCACCTTGGACAGTGACGGGCGTCGACTAGCCTCATCTCTATGATGGCGGCTGCACGAAAATCACGCAGCCGCGCATCAGACACGGATGACACACGCAGCTTTCAAATGGTTTTTGCACGCGCAAAAATGCAACGTTCGTGTGTATCTACCCTTATAGTGATAATAACAAACAGCCAACAAGTCATAAAGTCACCTACACCTGCGGGCCATCACCATCAAAAAGAAAACGGAGTATTGTAAAGAGTGAGTATCAACACATGCCACTAGACCTGCTGCTCCGTAACGAGTGACACCTTCCGCTGCCTAGTAAACACAACACCTGCAAAATTATTAATTAGGTGGTTTCCCTTTAAGAACTCTGTCATATACAGTGATATGGGACCGCGTTGCTTTACGCTGAAGTTAATGAGGATAGAGCCGTTTTTTAAAAAGTGCCACACAGAAAATGTAGTCAATCCAAACTACTATACAAGGACAGCGCAGCGATGACCGAGATAAAACGCGGGATTATATGACAGACGCCAGAGCCGCGTCCTCCACAAATTTCCTCCAAGTTTGGTATTTTCCAGAGACAGACAAACTAGATTTGGCTTCAGCCGGAGAGGAGACATTTTTTTTTTTAGAGCTATATTAGGAATTGATTTAAAAATCTGTTACCGAGCAATAAAGCGAAATTCATCAAACGGTAAAAAAAAAATAATTATGCTAATAAACAAAATATCAGAATGATCAATTAATTACAATTTTATTTAAAAAAAACATAAAAAATTAGAATTTTATTCTACTTTTTGAGATTTCACAAACAAATCAACATTAGTTCTTTATTTTATATTTATATGGATTTTAGATCATCAGATTTTCTGGTGCCAGATAATTAGGGATTTATTGTTTTTGTATTTGTTTTGCTGCATATCACGTACTAGGTGGCGCTGTTGCGGTCTTGATATCTATATATTGTTGTCTATATCTTCTGTATTGTACAATGAGGAAGGAGTCGTTGATGGTTTCATCATCTATGGAACTAAAGGCTCAGCGGACGAGACATGTGGACAATGAATGAATAGAATGAGCCAAATAGTGTCCATCAGGAGCCACAACAACAAACAGCGAAATGTGGGAAAAAACAATAAAGAAAACAGAAGAATATAAAACACACCCGTATAACAAACAGCGGAGAAGTGTAATACAAGAGCAGAGACGTCCAAAGCAAACACCATACAACTCTATACAACTCCACACAGCTCTATACAACTCTATACAACTCCACACAGCTCTATACAACTCTATACAACTCCACACAGCTCTATACAACTCTATACAACTCCACACAGCTCTATACAACTCCACACAACTCTATACAGCTCCATACAACTCCACACAACTCTATACAACTCTATACAACTCCACACAACTCCACACAACTCTATACAACTCCACACAGCTCTATACAACTCTATACAACTCCACACAGCTCTATACAACTCTATACAACTCCATACAACTCCACACAGCTCTATACAACTCTATACAACTCCACACAGCTCTATACAACTCCACACAACTCTATACAGCTCCATACAACTCCACACAACTCTATACAACTCCACACAACTCCACACAGCTCTATACAACTCCACACAGCTCTATACAACTCCACACAGCTCTATACAACTCCACACAGCTCTATACAACTCTATACAACTCCACACAGCTCTATACAACTCCAACTCCACACAACTCTATACAACTCCACACAGCTCCACACAGCTCTATACAACTCCACACAACTCTATACAACTCCACACAACTCCACACAACTCCCTGACATCAAATAACGCTACACATGAAGATTCCCACAGATTTCATACACTCATAGTTCTGTTACTCCATGTGTCAGGGTGTCATTGTTCTAAACCCCAAATCTTAGTGCGTTATTGTCCTGTACCCCAAGTGTCAGTGTATCATTATCCTGTACCCCGAGTGTCAGTGTATCATTATCCTGTACCCCAAGTGTTAGTGTTATTATCCTGTACCCCAAGTGTCAGTGTATCATTATCCTGTACCCCAAGTGTCAGTGTATCATTATCCTGTACCCCAAGTGTCAGTGTATCATTATCCTGTACCCCAAGTGTCAGTGTTTCATTATCCTGTACCCCAAGTGTCAGTATCATTATCCTGTACCCCAAGTGTCAGTGTATTATTATCCTGTACCCCAAGTGTCAGTGTCATTATCCTGTACCCCAAGTGTCAGTGTATGATTATCCTGTACCCCGTGTCAGTGTATGATTATCCTGTACCCCAAGTGTTAGTGTATGATTATCCTGTACCCCAAGTGTTAGTGTATCATTATCCTGTACCCCAAGTGCCAGTGTATCATTATCCTGTACCCCGAGTGTCAGTGTATCATTATCCTGTACCCCGAGTGTCAGTGTATCATTATCCTGTACCCCAAGTGTCAGTGTATCATTATCCTGTACCCCAAGTGTCAATGTCTCATTGTCCTGTACCCCAAGTGTCAGTGTCTCATTATCCTGTACCCCAAGTGTCAGTGTCATTATCCTGTACCCCAAGTGTCATTATCCTGTACCCCAAGTGTCCGTGTCTCATTATTCTGTACCCCAAGTGTCAGTGTATCATTATCCTTTACCCCAAGTGTCAGCGTCATTATCCTGTACCCCAAGTGTCAGTGTATTATTATCCTGCACCCCAAGTGTCAGTGTATCATTATCCTGTACCCCAAGTGTCAGTGTATCATTATCCTGTACCCCGAGTGTCAGTGTATCATTATCCTGTACCCCAAGTGTTAGTGTTATTATCCTGTACCCCAAGTGTCAGTGTATCATTATCCTGTACCCCAAGTGTCAGTGTTTCATTATCCTGTACCCCAAGTGTCAGTGTATCATTATCCTGTACCCCAAGTGTCAGTGTTTCATTATCCTGTACCCCAAGTGTCAGTATCATTATCCTGTACCCCAAGTGTCAGTGTATCATTATCCTGTACCCCAAGTGTTAGTGTTATTATCCTGTACCCCAAGTGTCAGTGTATCATTATCCTGTACCCCAAGTGTCAGTGTTTCATTATCCTGTACCCCAAGTGTCAGTGTATCATTATCCTGTACCCCAAGTGTCAGTGTTTCATTATCCTGTACCCCAAGTGTCAGTATCATTATCCTGTACCCCAAGTGTTAGTGTATGATTATCCTGTACCCCAAGTGTCAGTGTATCATTATCCTGTACCCCAAGTGTCAGTGTATTATTATCCTGTACCCCAAGTGTCAGTGTATCATTATCCTGTACCCCGAGAGTCAGTGTATTATTATCCTGTACCCCAAGTGTCAGTGTCATTATCCTGTACCCCAAGTGTCAGTGTATGATTATCCTGTACCCCGTGTCAGTGTATGATTATCCTGTACCCCAAGTGTTAGTGTATGATTATCCTGTACCCCAAGTGTTAGTGTATCATTATCCTGTACCCCAAGTGCCAGTGTATCATTATCCTGTACCCCGAGTGTCAGTGTATCATTATCCTGTACCCCGAGTGTCAGTGTATCATTATCCTGTACCCCAAGTGTCAGTGTATCATTATCCTGTACCCCAAGTGTCAATGTCTCATTGTCCTGTACCCCAAGTGTCAGTGTCTCATTATCCTGTACCCCAAGTGTCAGTGTCATTATCCTGTACCCCAAGTGTCATTATCCTGTACCCCAAGTGTCCATGTCTCATTATTCTGTACCCCAAGTGTCAGTGTATCATTATCCTTTACCCCAAGTGTCAGCGTCATTATCCTGTACCCCAAGTGTCAGTGTATTATTATCCTGCACCCCAAGTGTCAGTGTATCATTATCCTGTACCCCAAGTGTCAGTGTGTCGTTATCCTGTAGCCCAAGTGTCAGTGTCATTATTCTGTACCCCAAGTGTCAGTGTATCGTTATTCTGTAACCCAAGTGTCAGTGTCATTATCCTGTACCCCGAGTGTCAGTGTATCATTATCCTGTACCCCGAGTGTCAGTGTATCATTATCCTGTACCCCGAGTGTCAGTGTATCATTATCCTCTACCCCAAGTGTCAGTGTATCATTATCCTGTACCCCAAGTGTCAGTGTATCATTATCCTGTACCCCAAGTGTCAGTGTATCATTATCCTTTACCCAAAGTGTCAGTGTATCATTATCCTCTACCGCAAGTGTCAGTGTATCATTATCCTGTACCCCAAGTGTCAGTGTATCATTATCCTGTACCCCAAGTGTCAGTGTTTCATTATCCTGTACCCCAAGTGTCAGTGTATCATTATCCTGTACCCCAAGTCATTGTGTCATTATCCTGTACCCAAGTGTCAGTGTCATTATCCTGTACCCCAAGTGTCAGTGTATCATTATCCTGTACCCCAAGTGTCAGTGTATCATTATCCTGTACCCCAAGTGTCAGTATATCATTATCCTGTACCCAAAGTGTCATTATCCTGTACCCCAAGTGTCAGTGTCTCATTATCCTGTACCCCAAGGGTAAGTGTCTCATTATCCTGTACCCCAAGTGTCAGTGTCATTATCCTGTACCCCAAGTGTCATTATCCTGTACCCCAAGTGTCCGTGTGTCATTGTTCTGTACCCCAAGTGTCAGTGTATCATTATCCTTTACCCCACGTGTCAGCGTCATTATCCGGTACCCCAAGTGTCAGTGTATTATTATCCTGCACCCCAAGTGTCAGTGTATCATTATCCTGTACCCCAAGTGTCAGTGTATCATTATCCTGTACCCCAAGTGTCAATGTCATTATCCTGTACCCCGAGTGTCAGTGTATCATTATCCTGCACCCCAAGTGTCAGTGTATCATTATCCTGTACCCCAAGTGTCAGTGTATCATTATCCTGTACCCCAAGTGTCAGTGTCATTATCCTGTACCCCGAGTGTCAGTGTATCATTATCCTGTACCCCGAGTGTCAGTGTATCATTATCCTGTACCCCGAGTGTCAGTGTATCATTATCCTGTACCCCGAGTGTCAGTGTATCATTATCCTGTACCCCAAGTGTCAGTGTATCATTATCCTGTACCCCAAGTGTCAGTGTATCATTATCCTTTACCCAAAGTGTCAGTGTATCATTATCCTGTACCCCGAGTGTCAGTGTGTGATCATCCTGTACCCCAAGTGTCAGTGTATCATTATCCTGTACCCCAAGTGTCAGTGTATTATTATCCTGTACCCCAAGTGTCAGTGTATCATTATCCTGTACCCCAAGTGTCAGTGTATCATTATCCTGTACCCCAAGTGTCAGTGTATCATTATCCTGTACCCCAAGGGTCAGTGTATCATTATCCTGTGCCCCAAGTGTCAGTGTATCATTATCCTGTACCCCAAGTGTCAGTGTATCATTATCCTGTACCCCAAGTGTCAGTGTATTATTATCCTGTACCCCAAGTGTCAGTGTATCATTATCCTGTACCACAAGTGTCAGTGTATCATTATCCTGTACCCCAAGTGTCAGTATCATTATCTTGTACCCCAAGTGTCAGTGTCATTATCCTGTACCCCAAGTGTCAGTCTCATTAGCCTGTACCCCAAGTGTCAGTCTCATTAGCCTGTACCCCAAGTGTCAGCGTCATTGTCTAGTCACCTCCAAGCGACAGAATGCATGTTTATGGCGGTGTCAAGAAAGATAGCCATTAGCCGAGCGACTGTTCCCCACCAGTTGTCTCATGGGTATGGCGGGCATTACTGCTGTTTGCCAGGTCAGACCCCAATCGCTGTGTGATGTAATCTCAGAACGCTGACATCATTACATGGAGACATCATCTCATCATCCTGCTGATAAAGTACAACACAACGGCTACAATACCATAACCCCTCCATGTGGTTGGTTATTACACGGATAGTACCTGAAAGGATTAATATTATAAAGTCGGAGTACCCCTTTAAGAATCGATAAACTTTTAATTAGAAACATCATGAGAGTATTTATTGCTTACAGCAGCAATGTGATCACATTTCCCTCCCCCACTTCTCCGTAGTCACCCCAAGAGCTGCAGGAGACTGAACATCTTCACATTCCCTCCGACACCGGCCGCCGCTTCATCAGAAATCTCCGAGGAGAGCAGAGGACGCAGAAATAAAAAAATAACGTGTAATTCGTGTCTGTGTTTGTGCGAGAGATCTGCTGAATACTAATGGTCTCAGTTTGTATCGCCTGGAAGAAGAAGCCGGCTGCGTGGGAGGAGAGGAGCACCACAAATCTAATATGGCCCTATCTACCGAGGATGAAGAAGGGGTTACATATAGAAAAGTGAGTGCGACGACAGCCCCAGGGCACCAATACGGTGACACATCGATAATTCTATATCTAATGGGAGCCATTGCAAGAAAAAGAAAAAAGCTGAGGGTTTGCTACAATGTATCGTCTAATCAATCCTCTATAAGCTGAGCAGACTGGATTTCGGGCTGATACATTGTAGCAAACTCAATCAGGACAGGAACGATTTGATTTGTGCTCCTGAGTTTAGTGAACAGAGAATTATCCGATCTAGATGCAATTGTAGCAAACCCTCAGCTGTTAAAAGTATTCGATCTGTACAGGCTTTTCAACTCCTGAATCTAAATGGGAATGTTCCTATTCACCGACGGCAAGCAGAGATTTTAAAAAGGGTGAGGAATTGACATGCAAAGGGCCGCGCGTATTAAACCTGTCCAACAGTTATACTGATCTTGTTGCAGCCAATCAGGGCTCAGTATTTATTTCTTAAAGTACTCTGGAAAAATGGAAGCCCCCTTTAAGTGTGTCATATGACCCAAATCAAATGGGAAGGCTTTTGTGTGATTTCCATGCCAGGCAACATTCACCCCTCCTCCTTTTCACTGAAAATCATGGTTTCTTTGGGGTACAGCTATTGCCCTGATCCCATTTACTCTCCCTTATAATCGCCGGATACAAACCTCCATGAACTAAAGGGGTTAAATGAAATTATTTATTTCTTTTTAAAAAGTGTTTTTTCCAGAAACAGCGCCACTCTTATCCATAGACTGTGTCTGGTATTGCAGCTCATTCCATGAACTTTAATACTGCAGTACCAGAAACAACCTATGAATAAAGAGTGGCGCTGTTTCTCATACATCCCCTTAAAGGGCCGGAACTCCATACATACCCATTGGTTTCGCTCAGCAGTAGCAGCCATCTACCTAAAGTCTTAACTACCCTTCTTAATAATTTATTCAAGACGCCATCTTTAACCAGGGGGAACATTCTTGTAATAAGGATAGTCCTGTTCCACGGGAACTACAGGTATGAGGCAGTAATGCTGCCGGCGGTGTAATGTTAGCGCTTACAATAAATATCTCTGCAGGCTGGACCGAGGGCAGAATGGAATAAATCGGAAGAAGTACTGCAGCAGCTGCTGACAGAAAGCGGCTTATAAGGTGACGCTCAGCAGAGTTCGGGTAGAACAGCTGGATCTTATAAGCTTTTAATGTGGAAAGAAAAAGGCAGTTCTAAGAAATGGTGGAAACATCAGAGAAATGGGAGGGTCCGAGCGGCCGGACAACCTAGGGGAAACAATCAGTAAAGAGGCTGCGGAGGTTTAAGGAATAAGAAAAGTGGTGAGTGACTCATCCCAATGTCATCTCGTCCTTACAGAGGATCGGGCACTTCTGTCATTATATAAGGCATAAAGCTTGACAAATATAATCTATATGAGACATGAAGGTCTGAAAACAGTGCAAATGAGCGGAGTCGAAATCAAGGGGGACCTATAAATGGTGATAGGAATAATGACCGATTTCCCAGAATCCTTTGCAAAATTAGATACATTTTTGATCTTGCACTCCTCCCATTCTGCCCTCTGTGATTTTAATTAGTTTAACGCTGGTTCCTACCATCCCCAAGAATATGTAGGTTTAGTCCCAGGTCTGGGTGTATGTGTGGCGTAGGTTCCCACCTCATAGAGGTCGCCTTGTCGTGGCAGGTGGGCTCACACAATTTGATCAAAATGTGCACTAAGAACCTTTCGCATTGTAAGTAGATTTAGCAGTAATGCATATTTATTTATATTTAGTGGCTTAGGTGGCATTAGTGTTCGCAGAGTGCCGTCGCCATTTTCTTGTGCTTCTTGTGTTCTTGTGTTTCTTTTCACCAAAAAATCCCTCTAGTGTAAAACAGTAAATGATTGACAGAGAGGAGGGGGAGGTGGGGATGTGCGGCAGCTTCCCAAAAAAATCATATAGTGTAAAACATTAATAAAGTACAGTGAAGTTTACCGCTCAGACGGCACTGGTAACATTAAATAGATGCCAGAGAGAAGGGGTTGGAGGGGATGCAGCTGCAACTTCCCAAAAAATCCATCTAGTGTAAAACAGTAAATAGATTATATAGAGGGGGGAGGGTGTTGCAGCTGCAGTTTTCCATACAATCAATCTAGTGTAAAACAGTAAATAGATGGCAGAGGGGGGGGGGTTGGAAGGGGGTGCACCTGAATCTTACCAAAAACATTCCTCTAGTTTAAAACAGTAAATAAATTACAGAGAGGAGAAGGAAGGGGAAGTTGCAGCTGCAGCTTCCTAAAAAATCCCTCTAGTGTAAAACAGTAAATAAATGACAGAGAGAACAAGGAGGAGGGGATGCAGCTGCAGCTACCCAAATAATTAATCTAGTGTAACACAGTAGACAACAGACAGGAGGGAGAGGAGGGGGATGCAGCTGCAGCTTACCAAAAAATCCCTCTAGTGTAAAACAGTAAATAGATGACAGAGAGGTGGGGGAGAGGAATTTGCAGCTGCAGCCTCCTAAAAATACCTCAGTGTAAAACAGTAAATAAATGACAAAGAGAACAAGGAGGCGGGGATGCAGCTCCAGCTTCCCAAAAAATCCTTCTAGTGTAAAACAGTAAATAGATGACAGAAAGGAGGGAGAGGAGGGAGTGCAGCTTCCCAAAAAAAATATTTCGTTTAAAATAGTAAATAGATGACAGAGTTGAGGGGAAGGGGGTGCAGACACTAGCAGAGAAAAGGAAAAATACCCAAAATACAAGGATCAGAACAATTGCCCATAGAGAAAATGATTCAAATATTTGAAGGTCTCTTGCTCTCTTGCAATGTATGCCCCCTAAGAAAATATTGGAATGTCTTTGAAATCGGGGGGGGGGGGGGGGGGGGGGGGGGGGGGGGGGGGGGGTAAATTGGTGCATATGTGTATAGGAGACAGTGTTCCCTATGAAGAGATCCCTAGTCATTAAGGAAAACAAATAGATAATATGAATGTGCCCAAAAAATGTAAAAAACATTTTTAAAAAATTAGAAGATTTTGTTTTTATTAATTTTTATTAGTTTACTTTTATTTGATTTTCATCAGAGAAGAGATTTATTTTATTTTTTTAATCGTTAGGTTACATTGACCCTAAAAGTCAGATAAATACTATAAACAATATGACTTTCAGGAAATGCAGGTGACCCAACCAGAAGAACACGTTATGGTACAATGGGCCAGACGGTATGCGTTTCATTACCACTTGTACTACATAACCAAGATACTTCACATGATCATCACCGAAACGCTGGATTTACACACAATGAAAAACAAACATCTACGACCCAAAAATAGTGTCGAGCTCTCGACAAAAATCCTAGAAATTTTTTTCTTAAAAGGGCCGTGACCTGAACCCTAATGGTTGATAAAGTTGATATATTGCACCGAATGTTGTGATGTGTAGCAGACTATTACGAGAGGCTCAGATATCCTGTAGGGGGCGGGGGGGGACATGGCTTTCTCACTAAGGCCTGGTGCCCGGGTGGGCCCATGGGCCCCTCTACCACATAGGAGGTCACTAGTTCTAGGAGTAGTTGGTTACATTTTGTATTTTAGAGTGGATCTGTATTACAAAATTTATTGTATTTTCTATGCTCCATGTTTTGGGTGAAATTTGAAATTTTTGAGAATAAATTCTATAAGAGGGGGAGGGGGGGTCGACTACAATGTTAAAACAAAAACCTGTCCGACCAGATTGTGAATTTTCTGAGAAACCCTTTAATTTCTTTGCTGATAATATTATTCACATGTACACGATAATCTCATGGATATCGAAAGACGTATCCATACTGGTGGACTGGTTGGACTACCTAGACAGTGGCCCCTAGGGGGATTATTTGTCTCGAATAGCAATGATTTGTATACATGGAATACAATGGGACAGAAGGCTAGTGTTATTATGGAATTTCCCATAGTACATGATAATCTTTTGGGGTTTTTTCTATTATTTTTGAAATGTTGGATGGTATGGAGGGCCGATCCCTCATTTTCCAAAAGCATTAGCACCTTTTGATCACTATCAAAAAATTTAAAAAAATACAAATTCCAAATTATAATTTTTAAGACAATTTCCCCATCCCATCTACTCATAAAAGAAATACGACTTTCTAAATGTAAAATAATTTTTAAGAATCCCTTTATATTGTATTCCCAACACAAAAATGAAGTGCTAAATACCCAAAACATTTTTTACAAAATTGAATTTTGTACTACAAAATTCTTTGCCACCTCCAGGAACTGGATGAATTATTAAAAAATATATAACTTCATATAACTCACCTTGGAGTTGACTTGGTTCTAAATATAAAACAAAGCACTTGATTTAGAACAAGTGACATCACCGATGCCGGCTAATCTCACAGAATTACCGCCTCCATTCGTTTTCGTTGGCGGGTAGACTTTCCTTGCTGGATTATTATAAAATCAGTCTATAACAAGCAGAATTCCTGACCAAGTCTCAACGTGCCCAGAATTACAAAGAGGACGAAGTGAGAAGTTCAGAAAATTCTCACTGGGGAACGCCTATTAATCTCTAAACATGACATCACACGACCAATTTTCTCAGATTATATTCTCCTGATTGAGCCACAGATTATGGGTAATAAATCAATTAAAAAAATCCTAGAATTCCTTGACCCGGTGTCATTGCCTCAGTGTTTTCTGGTTTGTTCATCACAAGAATCAGTGATACGTCAGTTTGATATGACGGGTGTCTGTGTAAAAATACCGGGATTTCCGCCTACAGTTCAATAACAAGATGACGGGTTAATTAGCTTCCTATGAGACTGGCTTCATTGTTTGCCTGCCGTCGGGAAAATGAAATGAGAATCCCCACTGGGTAAGGGACTGAAGCAGATGAATCGGCACTGTGCAAAATATAAAAAATAAAGTCTAATGATGTATAATAATAATGCCCAAAACCGCCGCCACCTACAGCCATATAGCCCTATTATACTTCTGCCTAAAATAGGATGTGGAAAGGGACCCTAAAGCTGCCCATTAACGGCCAGTCCTTGCTACCCATTGGTGGTTCTGTCACTCCAGTAAATCCAATCCTACCCTTTTCTATGCAGATTAATTGGCTCAACTGTTGGACTGGATTGAAAAGCCGGGCAGTTTGTGGCCAGCTTTACTCTATTTTATTTCACGGTCCTAAAGAATTTGCCTTACATAAATAATAATAAGAAATCTATGAAAACATTTGTCTAGCGGCTGTGAGGGTGTTTTTGAAGAGGACTTGTCACTAGGTTATATAAATTGATCTGAATAGCGCTGTCTCCCTGATTCCAGCGCTGTTTTTATTTTTTTTCTGGACCCCGCCATTCCAGAGATATGGCTCCCTCTGTGCTAATTTGCAGTAGAAAGCCAATGGGGTGGAGCTAACTTCCCTGCCTCTAATTCTGGCAAATCAGCACGAGACAGTTTGGGGGTAGTTCACGCCTTGTTGGCTAACTACAGCAAATTAGCATATAGGGAGCCAACATAACAGTGGGCCATATCTCCGGAACGGCAGGGTCCAGGAAAAAAAGAAAAACAGCGCTGGAATCAGGGAGACAGCGCCATTCAGGTCAAATAAACCGTTCAGCTTAGATTACCTAGTGACAGGTCCTCTTTCAGCGTGTTACACCATTGTGTAACCTTCCATCATTCCGTATAAAAATTCAAGAAAACGGTCTACTATTTTATTTATCTAGCACATGGACATGACTGCTAGTGTTTATGTACCTATAATAACATCATTTTTTTTTCTTTATTTTTTTTTAGTTCCTTATCTAAAGATTCATTTCCTCTTGTAATAAGTCAGATCATAACCTGTACGGATGCAACAGGAATGAGATTAGTCTTTTTAAAACTGTGCTCTGTTTTCTGCAGGCCGGGATGCAGACCTTGGGGGACTCTGAATGAGACAATGGACAGACAATCAAAGATCCCTGTCCCCAAAATCACTACTTTATCTCTCCTATGTCTAGTGCCTTCAAGAACAGGGGGTTGTCACATCTTGATAAACCCGCTCTATATTCCTATTAGTGAACATGGACATCATATAGGGGGACACTTCACTGACAAAGGGTACCCAGGTGCCCTGAAACGCATCACTACTTGATAAAATAAAAAAAATTCAATACTGGCTGTTCTTCACTACTTCCATTGGTGATAGCACCTTAGAGGTTTCTAGCCGATCCCCAGGGCAGCTTCACAATAAAAGGTTGTTCAGTTGGGACAAGCCCTTTAAAGAGTACCGGTCGCCTCTCCTGACATGTCTGTTTTAGTAAATACTTCCATTTCCCATGAAATAACAACTCTGGAACATATTTTTTTTTAGAACTCTGCATTGTGCCATTCCTCAGTTAATCTTCCTAGAAATTTATGAATAAATTGAAAACTGGGTGTTACCATTCCTTTTCTCAAAGGGGCGTGTCCCTGCACAGTCTCACTCTGTCAGCACTGATTGGACAGTGTCAGTCATTGTAGGGACACACCCCCAACTAGTAACACCCAGTTGTAAATTTATTCATAAATTTCGAGGATGAATAACAGAGGTAGCGTCTAAGAAAATATGTTAAAAAATTCTTATTTCATGGTGAATACATGTATTTACTAAAATAGACATGTCAGGAGAGGTGACGGGTCCTCTTTAAATACACGTGTTAATGATATTTGCAGATCTTTTTACAAGCTGAACTTTTATAACTTGTTCTTTAGTTATACTGGCCCTTTAAGTGGCATGTGGTAACTCCTTGATCTGTGCTCCAGTCCTGGCAGCTAGTGTGAAGCAGAGATCACAGGCCTTGGCACTTAGGGTAGACTGAATATCTAATGTTGCCTAATGGAGAATTCTGACTGTAGGTACTAGTGACTAATGGAGAACATAGACCCCAGGCCCTACCAGCGCATGGAGAAAAATCCAAGGACGGTGCAAGTTCATGGTGGAGAGTAAGGTACATGGATAAAAATTTGTGCTACAGTCTATAATCCCTATTCCTTACTCCCTGACCTATATTATTCTTGGATTTTTTTTATATCCAAAGTTGCCCATACACTTTAGATAGCTATCGGCCCATAGCTATTCTTACCGACTTGCCAACTCAATGGGGAGAGGCGGAATAAGCTGCTGCCCTACTCCTCTGGCAGCCGCTTATATCCCGTAGGAACAAAGGATCGGGCATGTTGAAATCCAACATGCCTGATCTTCTTTCCCCCAACATCTGCTGGATGATCGAACCAGTCTGACCAAAATTGGCGGGTTTAGCCAACATCGCTGGGTTCGGAAGACTTACCGCTGAGGTGAACGGGCACCCGAAGCCTATAGTTTC
Source organism: Rhinoderma darwinii (assembly GCF_050947455.1). Classification (NCBI taxonomy): domain Eukaryota; kingdom Metazoa; phylum Chordata; class Amphibia; order Anura; family Rhinodermatidae; genus Rhinoderma; species Rhinoderma darwinii. The sequence goes on along the minus strand of NC_134698.1, from coordinate 6,464,436 downwards.
TCCAGGAGTTAAACAAAGCCAGAGGTGTCTTCGCTTCGGCTCTATTGAACCGATTGGCCAAAAAGCAGACGTTGTTGAGGGAGTAGAGGTTGAAAGTTTTTGTTCCAACATCATTTGGCCAACAGCAATCTAATGCCTATGGCTGTGACCACAGACATTAGATATTTGATGATCGATCCAGACTATTCTGGTGCGCCGTAGTAGACATTAGCCGATCAGCAGAAGCTCTTGGCTCTGGTTCATAGACGACGTCCTGACCAACAGACCCTCTCTAGGATGTCCACATCAGCAGATCCACCAAATTTGTTTGGATCTGCCAACAAACATCCAATGTTTATGGAATTCTTCAGCGTTTGATGCCTCACTCTGGTTCATGATAAGCTTCCGGATAGATCCCTAGCCCTTCTGGTTGTAATTAATTGTGGAATGTGTTTTTTAGGAGTTTCTGGGGGACAATAGCTCTGAAAAACAGATGTTATCAGCAGACGGGACACATCAATACAATAAAAGCCTTTCATCAAGTAACAGAAACAAGTTATATAATCAAAAGAGAACAGTGGACAAACACAGAATGTTAAAAACTCCATTCACAGCGGAGATAGACGCTGCACTGTCCAGCAATTATACCCAGAATTATATTATTTCCACTAGAAATACCGGCAACGCACAAATATTCCAGGAATGAAACATCAGAAATGTTTTTTGTTTTTTTTGTAACTTCTGTGGTGTTACTTATTAACGCAAAACAACATAAAAATATAATTTAATCATAGAGCACAGCTATCACCACTCAAAAATACATCCCTAAAGGAATCAATATGGAGGTCTTTGAATTCCCTATGGGTCAGGATTGTGGAGTTAAGTCCAAAAACACACAAAACTATCTACAGCTCAATATTAACAGGTCGATTTGCCCCTGGTATCACCAGTGAGCAATATTTTGTACTATTGAAACACTCACATTTAAAGGGCTATATTTGAAATGTGGTTGTTTTGACTGGTGGAAATGCGTCCCATTGGTTGAAACAGATTCTTTTAGCATCATACTATTATCATTAAAGGGCTTGTTCCGTATCAGCAACCCATTTCCATATGGCCAATTAGGTCATATTGACATTATAGCGCGGTCCGTCACCCAGGATGTCGTCTATGTACCAAAGCCAAGAACTGCTGCATATCAGATTCTGATTTGGACCACTGAACATGATCATGTATTACATGATTACCAATTGATTTGAATGGGCACCATGTAAGACTACACCTGGACAACCACTTCTTAGAATTGCCATTAATGGTAGGATTGTTCAAGATCGTCACCTTTAAAAACTGACCATAAACATGAGATGGGATGTGTCCAAAAGATGGATTACCGATTCAACAGGACTTGTAGCATTTCAAACATATACAAAAATGCACAGACAAGGATCCCAAAAATGAAACATCTCTGTGGGTACTTGCTTTATAATGTCTGATCTGCCACAAATTAGAATACAACCGAGTCCCAGCTGTGACATCTAACAGGGCCAACCATACCCAATTGGACCATGGCTCATTTGTTGGCCATGTTGAACCATGCAATTATTATTATGTCTATGGCCAGAATTATAATACAGAGAGTCCATGAAGTCTCGCACGTCTCGAGTTGTATTGTGGGCTCGAAGTATGATTGTGGAACTTTCTCCTCCCATCAATCCCATTTTTTAGTGGAAATCACGCCTGATCCCCAACAGGCTCTTGCGAGTTCCATGATCTTGTAGGGGCTGCTGTTGCATTAGACTGCATTGAATATTCATTCCTATGGTAGGTAGCATCTCAAGACAGTGAACAATAAGTCCAAATGTGCAACATCTAACCCAACTGTATGGAAATTCTGATATCTGTCTGAAAAGCACATGATAAAAAAATATCAGCCATGAATGGAAGCATCTTGTGATCTTCAAATTATCTTCTGCTGTAATGGACGAACTATTCTATTTCCATACTGTGAAGGAAACGGATAATAGAGCTTTGAGGAAAAGAGTGAATAGGTTTGTAGGGTAGCAATGGACACATCTCGTAAAGTAGGTTATTATCACTTTGTTCGTCGGTCTCGGATTACTTCCTCTACTGTTCTGTGATCTTGTAGTAGAACACTATATGTTACTGGATTTCGGCTTCCAAGATCCTTGGTCTAACATTCCCAAACCCCTCAGGCCATTTCCACTTCTGAAATCCCTCCAGAAGACTCTATTCTCTTTGAAGACTTGTTTAATAAGTCCAAGATGGCAAAAGGTGACATTCCTAAGAAAACGACCCTGCAGGAGACTGTGCTGTCGCCATGTCCTCCACCCTCAGGTAAGCGTCATCAACGCAGAGATGAAGAAAGACGACACTACCGGGTGAGGAGGTCATAGGAGCCTACAAAAGGTCATAAACATACATATATATATATATATATATATATAGGAACCCTTTAACAGATCTCCACTGTGTGTGGGGGCAAATTGGCAGCATATTTACAATGCTTCTCAGTTAACGCTTCACGTGCCATATACAACCTGGTAATGTAAAGCTGGACATAGAACCAGAGATTTGTTGGCCAACTGGTACCGATAATTTGGGTGTCCATGGGGACAATGAGGGAAACCTCTTTCATCATAAAATTTAACAGACTTCACAATGTTTCTTGGTGGCCGGTCACTATGGCTTGTATTGTCTAAGAACATCCAAATTGGGACACAACAAATATTTATCTATTACTACAGGGATTTTTTTAATAAAAAGACGGTGCCCATCATAGCATAGTATTGGGGCGAAATGTTGTTTAAAGGTGTGGTCCACTTTAAAAACACTATTAGGGAATATGGAGGTTAAAGTTGGGCAGAGTAGCAGAGACTCACCACTAAGAGTGGTTCTTGCTCTGGCGGAGTTGGCAAATCTGTGCATGCCCATTGATGTTAGTGGGAACCATCAGGCTTAATATCCAGTAGAGGTAATAAATACTTGGTGCCAGGTTCCCCTGCCGATAACAGCTGGTCATGGGACGTCCCATCAGCAGGACCCCCTGCAGTCAACTTACCACCGGAGGAACCTTGATCTCCATTGGAACCAATATGTGGAGGGCGGTTTGATGATGGAGGCTCAAGTAAACATCTGGGATCGGTTATAATGGTTTCGAAATAGTAATTGACTTATGTGTACAGATTTCCAGATATTGGAGGTCACCCAATTACGCAACCCGGACAACTCACAGTGTCAGTCCGTTTTGGCTCAGTCCACAATATGGCCGCCTTCACTTTGATCAGTCAACACGTCCAATTTATCCTCCAGACAAAGATTCCTATGCCAAAATGTTTCCGTTCCTTAAAATCTAACAATGGGTCTCTCATGACACAAGCAGCCTGCGGTGAAACGTGCCAGAATGCGAAAATATAACAATTTCGGGTCGTCAGATCTTGGCCCACACTACGCAGCATTCCTCAGATATTCTTCTGGGTAAGCAGTGGGATGAATTGTTTATATTAGGAACCTGGCAGGAATTATCTATGTAGTGATTAGTCAAAAAGCAATAAGAATAAAAGATCCAATTAACCATTTAGTCACCACACAGCTCCACCTGATCTGGAGACGCTGCACTGAAATTCGGTGAAGGCCAAAGTTTCTCATTCCAATTATCTATTATGGAAACATTTTGTCCTTAGGAATAATTTTTTGGCCCCACTCTTTGCAGAGCGAAGATCAATATGATCTTTATGTTCTCACATCAAGTAGACGTGTTGGTGGCATGTAGTGATACGTACCACCGACACATTCTGCTCCGCAGTGAGAGGAATACAACTAGTAAGTAGGAATATTGGACAATTGGACAAGTTCCAGGAGACACATGGCCGGCGCACCTAGACATTTGCCAATAGTGTCAAACTTTTTGAGTGTTTTTCTATTGATGTGACCACCATCAGTTCCACGTAAAATAAAGCTCTGGTATTCCCTATATTGACTACATCCCCACGGCCGACACATACTATGATGATCCGAGAAAGAGTCAAAACAAATTCTCTCCCAAAATGGAAGTGATCACATTGTTTTACATGCAATAGATACCTGGACACAGTGGCTTCGCTAGCACTGGGCTATCTCCGGATGACTGCCACATTCAAATCTACAGGGGGCTCTGCGTGGCACTATCTACAGGGGGACTGTGTGCATGGCACTATCTACAGGGGGACTGTGTGTGTGGCACTATCTACAGGGGGACTGTGTGTGTGGCACTATGTACAGGGGCTCTGTGTGGCACTATGTACAGGGGGCTCTGTGTGGCACTATCTACAGGCGGCTATGTGTGGCACTATCTACAGGGGGCTGTGTGTGACATTATCTACAGAGGGACTTTGTTTGTGCCACTAACTACAGGGGGAATGTGTGTGGCACTATCTACAGGGGGCTATGTGTGGCACTATCTACAGGGAGCTATGTGTGGCACTATCTACATGGGGCTATGTGTGGCACTATCTACAGGGGGACTCTGTGTGGCACCGTACGGGAGTAGTGACACTATAAACAAGGGGCACTCTCTACAGGTGTCATTGATTAGAGCCCCCAGATATAACTTTGCTTGGGGCACCAGAAATGGCAAATTTCCCCCAAGCCTAAGTACAAGGATACTTACTCCTGGGGCCCTGTATCTAAGCCTATCATGTGTGATACTCTCTGCTGAGACAATGTATCTACCGTAATTATAAATATGATGTTATCATTTATTTTTTTCAGGGGTAAACCGATGTCTTGGGGCTTGTGCCCCTGATCTTTAAAGACCCTGGCAACGCCCCTGCCTGGGCACCATGAGTAGAGGGGGAGGACACAGATACAGTTGAATATGGTGATAGGTGATGCCAAGAGACCCCAAGGACCGAGCAGTAGACCCAGTGCTAGCAACTTCACTGGTGAGATCACATCTAATACTATGTTAATGTATTAGATGTATTTTTATGTTAACGGAGAACCACTTAAACCATGGTTATCACACAAAATATTGAATCAGAAGTGCCCCTGGAGCTTACAATCTAATTTCCCCTAGCATACAAAAACATATTACGACCAATTTCATCAGATAACCATATAACATGACGGTACATTTGGGTCTGATGTAATTGTAAAATGTCAATGATGACTTTTATTTCACAGTAATATTTTGTACCAATGGTTTAACAATCCCATCTGCAGAATACAGACATTCCCTTTTATGGCAGCCTGTATTCTGTGAAAACTTTTGGAATTGGAAGGAAATTGATGTTTCCCACTGTATTTTAATATAAGCTGAACTCCTCCTGCTTGTATAAGGGAGCAATTCCAGAGCATCAAGATTTTGGGGGAAAGGGAACATCACTATCACTCCTGTCAACATCTTGCAGATCTCCCAGAGGGGGAAGAACCTTGGATGAGACCATTTTAGACTGTTTTTACTTTTACGGACTCAATTTTGGACTAATCCTTAACATATGGTATAATATAATAAATCAGTGGGTTATATATTTGTTCTGTCACTTAAAGGGGCACTCCAGGATTAATAAATCAGCGCTGCAGCTGTGGATACTTTGTCATTTGCTCCCTGACATGAGTTTCCAATTGTACGGATATGGATTATATATGTCATATATAGACTAGACCAGGGGTCAGCAACCTTCGACACTCCACTATTGTGAAACTACAACTCCCAGTATGCACTGACCCCCAAAGGCTTGATTATTCCAGCCAAAGACTGTTATAGGGCATGCTGGGAATTGTAGTATCACAACAGCTGGAGTGCTGATGCTTGCTGACCCCTAGGGTCTATGGAAACTCTGCACCTATAGACCTCATTGTGTATCCAACCCTGTGACACATTCAGAGCGGAGTCACCTTAATGCTATACTTTAATCCTGGAGATCCCCTTTAAGCCACGTAAAACACAAAACCACGTAACAATTGCGATTTGTAATGAAACACAACTTTCAAAGGAGTACGAAGAATTTATAAAAATCATGTCGAAGTTTTATCCGAACCTTCAAAAGCAGGACTCCTGGTTATAATTTGTACCATGACAGATACTAAACCAACACCACTGCGACATAATAAAAATAAAACCCACTACTCATTCAATGACCATCGCAGCACCCAAGGGTAGGAAACAGTTAAACTCACATTCAGGTTGTTACATTGTAACATTCGCAGTACAAACAATCCCGGAGTAAATGACACAAACAAAGTACAAATGATACAAAATAAAACAAATAGGGCAGGGGATGAAGGGGGGCACTCACCAAGTCCTCAGCACTGTGGGGGGCTCCAAATGATCGCCAAAATCCATTCTCTCCAGCCCTCGGGTCTGAAGTCAACTCCCTGCAGATATTCACTTTCTGTTGGTGAAACTTTTCATATTCCAGCCCCCAAATTAGGAGTCAGGGAGGGGGTGGAGGGGTGTCGCTTTCTGTTTTCTATTTTCTATTATACAAACCCAATGTGATGTGTTGGGCTGATATCAGTGGGAGGGGAGCAGGTAGCAAATCCTGGCATCAAGGTGTTAATTCAGTGTAAGGATAAGGGGCGCCTACCTTGTCCAGGCTGCAGGGGGGGGAGTGGAGGAGCACAGGCAGCAGATCTCTGCAGATGGATGTCACAGGGCATCCTGCATGGTGGAATCTCAGGGATCTTCATCTGCTGTGAAGTTTGGATGGATCACATTGGTCTCCAGGGTTGGGGCCTTGCGGAGCCGGGGAGGGGGGAGTTCAGGAAGCTGTTGTAACAGATAGCAATAGGCAGACTTGAATGCAATGTTTTGCTGGGGAAGCTGTATGGTGATAGTATGCAGCAACCAGGAAGGGACTGAGCTCTTAAAGGTGCAGCGCAACAATAATCCGACACATTGTAGGATGATTCACCTCAATGCAAACACAGTAAATACAGTATATATGTAGCCTAAGTCACTCCAGAAAAATTATTTTCCGTCTGGATCTAAACCTTCTGAATAAAGTCAATATGACACACAAAGTCGCCCTATATGCAGTACTACTGTTGGCCATGTTGTGGCGCTGTTCTGCTTCACTCTCTAAAAAGGATCTGTCACCTCTCCTGTCACGTCTGTTTTAGTAAATACTTGGATTGCCCATGAAATAACAACTCTGGAACATCTCTTAAAATTCTGCATTGTGCCGTTCCTCTGTTATTCCTCCTAGAAATGGATGAATAAATTGACAACTGGGTGTTACCCTTGTCAAGGGGGTGTGTCCCTACACAGTCTGAAGCTGTGAGCAGTGATTGGATAGTGATCAGACTGTGTAAGGACACCCCCCCCCCCCAACTGGTAACACCCAGTTGTCAATTTATTCATACATGTGTAGGAGGAACAACAGAGGAACGGTAGAACACAGAGTTCTAAGAAAAGATGCTCCAGAATTGTTATTTTATGGGGAATTAATTACTAGAAGAGAAATTTTAGGAGAGGTGACAGGTTCTTTTTAAATCCAGTTTACAATCAGTGAATTTTTTCCTTGTACATCCTCGAGGTCGTAAGGACTAAGATGTTTACACTTATGGACAAGTACAAAAATTTGCATGATATGCATCACATAAAAAATGTACTAGGATGCTGATTTATCACTAGCCCAATCCAATACAAGAGCTCCTAACATCCCTTAACCCTTAAAGGGCAGAGCATATATGCAAATTTACACAAAAACTTGGCATTCCCACAGGGTGGGGCCTAAATTTCCCGATTTTGGGGATGTATAGAGGACCCGTCCCCTCTCCAATAAATGTCTGTTACAGTAAATAATTGTATTGCCCATAAATTAACAATTCTGTAGCAACTGTTTTTAGAACTATACCGTTCCTCTGTTATTCCTCCTAGAAATGTATGAATAAATTGACAACTGGGTGTTACTAGTTGGGGGTGTGTCCCTACACAGGCTAACACTGTCCAAGCAGTGCTGACAGAGTGACACTGTGGGGAGACACGCCCCTTTGACTCGGGAAATGGTAACACCTGGTTGTCAATTTATGATAAATTCCTAGGAAGAATAACAGAGGAATGACACAACGTAGAGTTATAAGAAAATATGTTTTAGAATTATTATCATTTCATGGGGAATACAAGTAATTACTAAAAAAAAAAAAAACATGTCAGGAGGGGTGACAGGTGCTCTATAAATGTTGGTACGTGTGCACACAGTGACGGATGGATAAATACTCTAGAACATTATATATATAATATACTATCCCGATCAGAAAACCGGGCAGTAGGACGAATATGAGACTGGACTGCAAAGGGTTACACTGGACGGCCATTATTAGGATATAACAAAAGACCTGGGTACATATCAGATCCCTGTTATCTGTGACGACACTGCATGAAACATCAGATATAACGTGGTCGCCGACTACCAGACAGATCATGATACACGCTCAGCCGATACTGGTCACAGGGGATTTGTATCTGATCTGCATTCATCCTCATGGCTACTGCATGTGCTCTCTGCATAGACATATAGGGGTTCTCTGTATAGACATATAGGGGTTCTCTGTATATACATATAGGATTCTCTGTTTATACATATAGGGTTCTCTGTATATACATATAGGGGTTCTCTGTATATACATATAGGATTCTCTGTTTATACATATAGGGTTCTCTGTTTATACATATAGGGTTCTCTGTTTATACATATAGGGGTTCTCTGTATATACATATAGGGTTCTCTGTATATACTGTACATATAGAAGTTCTCTGAATATTCTGTACATGTAGTGGGTTCTATGTATACATATAGGGGTTATCTGCATATACATACATAGGGGTCTCTCACTCACTCTCACTACATACATAAATCTTTTATATATATATATAATACAGGCCACAAACCGCAGATCAGATCTTGGGGGATAAAGTTTTGTCCTATTTGATGAATAATATAACTTTCCTTGTCTTCCGCACCCTTTATATCCACATTCAGGACAACGTATCAGGGTATGTGGATGTGGAGCAGTTTCTGCTGGATTATTTTGCCTGCCGGATCTGCTCGGCCTCCAGGTTCAGCCCTTGACCTCTTGTTCCTGCACATTTTGTGACTTTTCTTTCTCTTGTTGTATTGAATACCTCCCTGTAACATGATCTGAGGTTATTTGTACAGTGTGTACACGAGTCAATCCTGCAAACACCCAGAAGCCCCGACATCTCGCTGCCTTGCCAAGTCGAATTGAGATTCAATTTCTCATGGACAGGCAGAGAACTACTGTCTACTGCTGTCCTATGTAAGACTCCGTCTTGGAGAATGATCATTTAAAGGTGCCGCTCCGTTAGGCTCCGTTCACACTACATCTGAATGTTTTGAACTGCTTCTCCTGCTTTCATAGAAGCTACCCGCAGCCACCACTAGAGGGAGCTCACTACATACAGATTCCACTGAGTTCCATACTAGCTGTATTCATTCATGTGTAATGAGCTCCCCCTAGTGGTGGCTGCAGGCAAAAAGAAACCAGAGCTTCTATATGGAAGTTAACTTTAATAAAGGTGTAGGACATTTGTTGACGGACATTTTTAGGATTTTTGGATACATTTTATGCCTTTTTTTTTAATTTATTTTTTAACAACTTCGGCCTTTGATGTATTTGTAGGATTACACTTCTGAATGTAGCAGTGGATTTTGACAACATATATAATATTTTTAGACTACTTCTACAGTCCAACACTCATTTGGCCCAAGGAAAGGATTAAAAAAAATGTTCTTCCCCTCCCCCGGTGTTGCATTGCTACGTGTCCTCAGGCAGAGGAGATAGCTGCATCCATTGTCCCAACTTGTCATTTTGGTGATGAAAGACATAGGCGCAAAGCGGTAACAGCCGAAACGAAGACTGGTTTTGCTCTACACGTGTCAATAAAGCAATCAGAGAATTTACATAATAGACAAAGCAACAGGAGGCGAAAAAGAAAAATACCCAGCAACATACAGAACATTTACATAAAGGCATAAAGGACAAATAGAGGTCACAGACACCTCAATACTGGACCCTGAACACCTAGAAGAGGCAATAAGTGGACTCGTAGTTTATATTAGCCCCATTGGCGGTGCGGTTCAACACAATCTATTGTTCTCTGTTATCAGCCATGTCATTACTTTTCCACGACACTGAAAAATAAGGTTCGACGTGCAGCCCTGGTCTAGGATCATTCATTGATATGACCCCTGCAATGACTTAGGTAGCTTTATTTAATATTTTCTGTCTCTTATATAGCGCTAACATATTCCGCAGCGCCGTACAGGGACTGTCATCACTCACGTCAGTCCCTGGACTATTTATAAATACAGTTCTATTCAAATATAATAACACGCCAGGTTACAGAATGAAAATCAAGTTGTTTTTTTTTCATTGAGCGCCCCCTAGTGTCCGTAGAGAGGAATAGCATGCACTATATATTATACTCTAAAGTTTATTATCTGAGTATTGCCTGGTCGTACCCAGACCTTCCTATTCTACTGGAATGATTTGAAATTCGTTTTTATAAGTAAAATCAGTCACGTCCTAGTGAGACAAAACAGAAAAAGACATAAAAAAATATAAAAATTAATTATCCTCTGCAAGGACATATATGACAACTATCCAGATAACAAGCAATATCAGGGGATTATGGAAAGGAAATAATAGAATTAAAAACTGCAGAGAACATTTTTACCTGTAGAGGGAGCTCTTGTTCATGGATTTCGATCATCAAGATTAACATTTAAAGGGGAAATTCGCCCTTAGTCGATCTTCTCCTAAGTCATGGAGGAACATCAAGAGTTCTCATTGGTCTGTGAACAAAGGAGAAGGAACCCGCCTAAAGACTTCTATTAACGGCTGGTCCGGATCCGATCGATTATGATCGCTGATATCACCACACTGCAGGAAAATGTGCAACATGCAGGAAAATTACATGGTGCCCATTAAAGTGAATGGTGGTCGTGTCCAGCCTGGGACTGAGCCGGAGACCCCTCTGTGTGACATCTATATACCCTAATAGGAGTACCCCTTTATGTGTAAACTGAATATTATCGCAGCTCTGCTGTTGTTTCTGTGTAAAGAGGAAGACATGTTTTTTGGAGAAGGTTACACAATATGTCAAAATGGTAAAAAAAAAAAAAAAAAGATGACATTTTTTTTCAAACTGCAAACCTCAGATGTGCTCGGCGCTATTTCCATGACGTAAGTGACGAAGGGCGTTTTTCTCGCGTTCGTGACTCTGTCAGCCTTTTCGACATTGCCTTGTGTTGTGGCTTAGACTTTATTTCCTGCCACTGAGACTCTACGAGCAATGAGCCGGGCTTCAACTTCACTTACAGATTTTCTCTCGAGTGGCAGGGATGGCATACGACTACCAGAAAGGTAAGTGCCCGATTTATTGTGGAATCGACCCTCCAAATCTTGGGATTACACCGAAAACATATGGATCATTCCAGGACAGAACAACTTCTCATACGGTGTGCAATATTTATATATTAAAACCAGGGAGGGCGCCCTGGCCGGAACCTGTGCCCCCTGTGGACCCATTCTTAAATTCCTATATGCCCCATAGGTCTTAGTCTGGAATGACCTGGTGGCAAAGGTGCAGGAGATGATATCAAGAAACCGCCACCCTATGGGTACGTTCACACTGCGCTTTTTGCATGCTGATTCCGATGCTTTTTCTGCATCGGATTTCGCATTGAAAACGCCTTCATTGTGCCTCCCATTCTTATCAAGGGGAATTAGCGTCGTAGTTAACACAGGGCTGAATGTTTCGCGCACTGAATTGAAATCGGTGGCGCTAAAAAAAAAAAAAAAAAAAAAAGGACCTATCCAGGAGCTGGATCCGCTCAAATATATAAAAAAAACATGCCCAAAAAAATGGCAATACACGCTGATTTTGGAGGAAGATTCAGAATCTGATTTTCAGCCTCAACTCAATACTGTGTGAACATACCCTAAGGTCTGGTTCACACAGTGCAGATTTTGCATGCATTTTTTATGCCCAAACCAGAGGTTAATCCAGGAGAGGAGACCGATAATGTTCTTCTTTATATATTTCTTCTGTTTAGGTTCCGTTCTTGGTTTTAGCTTAAAAAATACATGCAAAATCTGCAGCAAATCTGCACTGTGTGAACCAGGTCTGAGGCACGTAGGACAGATTACGTGCGGATTTTCCGTGCAGAAATACTGACGGAAAAACTGCACCAAATGTTAACAAATCTGTACAAATTTTGCAGGACGTAGATTTACGTTGCGTATTTTTATTGCAGATTTCACTTCTTTCAATGAGAAGGTTAAAATTTGCGGTACAAAAATGCTTCAAAAATTGTGCGTATTTCCGGCGGAATTTTCTGTCCCGAGTGCAAGTAGCTGATAAACACGAAGCTTCTCCTGCTCTTCATAAAGATGTTCTTCAGCAGCTGTGCCATATATTAGGACGTTCTACAGCACTTTGAGCAATGAACCTTTTGACACCCAGCTGATGCAGAACCTCTTTGTAAAGGAAAGGGTGATCTTTAGCTCAACCAATCCCTAACAATAAGCTTCCCCTTCCTCATTTAAAAGTATCGAAATCCCCTTTAGGCTGCTGCAGAACATCTTTTAAAATGGTAGGGGGTGCTAAATTGTAGTCTCAAGCTGCCCACACACATTAGATAGGAGGCGGGTGGTCAGGGCGCCCACGTACCCAAAAACACAATCATCCATTATAGTCTGAAGATTTGGAAACCGTAAAGAATAGACAGTCTGGTTGTGGTTTTCTTCAGTGTTGGAGACATGTAGAAAAGGGGAACCGAGACCGCCCCGACTCTATTTGCTACAGACAGATTTAGGGAGTGGTGGGGGGTTTAAGGGTGCAATAGCCCCCACTGGCTTACGGACATTAAGGAGATCTGTCTGGTCTTTAAAGGGCAAACGTCAGGAAACTGTCCCGTGTAATATGCCCCATGTGCAGATTATATTGGAAAAAGAATAGTCTAGGAGTTTGTATTCCTACGCGTGTAAGAGGCGGAGCTTGCTTTATGCAGAGTCTGTAAGGCGGAGCTTTAATGATAAGGAGTCTATAAGGTGGATATTGTATTAGATAGAGTCTATAAGGTGGAGCTTGCATTATATAGCATCTATAAGGTGGAGCTTGTATTATATGGAGTCTATAAGGTGGAGCTTGCATTATACTGAATCTATGAAGCGGAGCTTGCATTATACAAAGTCTATAAGGCGGAGTTTGCATTTTATAAAGACTGTAAGGCGGAGCTTGCATTATATAAAATCTATGAGGTGGAGCTGCATTATATAAAGTCTATAAGGTGGATATTGTATTAGATAGAGTCTATAAGGTGGAGCTTGCATTATATAGCATCTATAAGGTGGAGCTTGTATTATATGGAGTCTATAAGGTGGCGCTTGTATTATATGGAGTCTATAAGGTGGAGCTTGCATTATACTGAATCTATGAAGCGGAGCTTGCATTATACAAAGTCTATAAGGCGGAGTTTGCATTTTATAAAGACTGTAAGGCGGAGCTTGCATTATATAGAGTCTATAAGGCGGAGCTTGCATTATATAGCGTCTATAAGGCGGAGCTTGTAGTATATAGAATCTATGAAATGGAGCTTGCATTATACAAAGTCTATAAGGTGGAGCTTGCATTATCTAAAGTCTATAAGGTGGAGCTTGCATTATACAAAGTCTATAAGGCGGAGCTTGCATTATCTAAAGTCTATAAGGTGGAGCTTGCATTATATAAAGTCTATAAGGTGGCGCTTGCATTATATGAATTCTATAAGGCGGAGCTTGTATTATATAGAGTCTATAAGGCGGAGCTTGAAATATATAGAGTCTATAAGGTGGAGCTTGCATTATATAGTCTATAAGGCGGAGCTTGAAACATATAACGTCTATAAGGAGGGGCTTGCATTAAATAGAGTCTATAAGCCAGAGCTTGAAATATATAGTCTATATGGTGGAGCTTGCATTACATAGCGTCTATAAGGCAGAGATTCAAATATATAGAGTCTATAAGGCGGAGCTTGCATTATATAAAGTCTATAAGGTGGAGCTTACAATATATAGAGTCTATAAGGTGGAGATTGAAATATATAGAGTCTATAAGGCGGAGCTTGCATTATATAAAGTCTATAAGCTGGAGCTTGCAATATATAGAGTCTATAAGGCGGAGATTGAAATATATAGAGTCTATAAGGTGGAGCTTGCATTATATAAAATCTATATTTAGTAGAAATCCCAGATTGATATCCTATTCTAAGGACAAGCCATAAATGTCATATCCAGGAAAACCCCTTTAAGGAGTAAAAATAGGTCACCCGCTCCTCTAAAGACTTGTCAGCCGCTCCGGCATAGAATCTTATTCTAAAATTAGAACATTTTGGAGCAGAAAACGTCTTCAACCTAAATTCCACATCCTGTTGATTTCTGTATCAAGTGACTATAGGAAATGCTGCTATGACAAGTTACCCGCCAGAGAGATCCTCTCATGATATGAACATTGATCTTCTCATCTGATGGTAATATTATGAGCAGAAAGTGAACAACACCTTTCTAGATGACGGCGAATAGACTGGCAAGGTCATATCTATGCCAACCTCAAGTGCCACATGATAGGGATTGCCATGATAAGTGGGGGGGGGGGGGGTAGTTTCACCTCTGAATATACATACAATCTGTTCCATACAAACTCTACATGGGATGTCGACTCCTGGACAGCGATATTCCTGGTCCCCCCCAACCCCTGTAATCTTATTTGGCAGCAACATTTGCATATTTGGCATTTCAAGATCTTGGTGCCCTCCGCCCTATACCTACATCACTGTCCCCAGAGATGAAGTGTTGGCACACAGGTGGTACTGAAGCATGTATAGTCATCAGAAAAATATTGACTGTGCCTTAGACGTTGTTCAATCTTTTGGGTTTATTTTTGTCCAATTTTTTGTCCAATTTTTTTGTCCAATTTTTTGTCCAATTTTTTTGTCCAATTTATTTGTCCAGTATGCGACAACTTAAATATATATGTTTTTTTTTTCTTTTGCACAGATTTTCCACCCATCCTCTTCAGTACTTTCAAACCAATTCCTCAAACCAAGGATGTACCCAGCGGTCACACGGGGTGCCATGAAGAAACCAGTCAGTCCACAGAGACGACCATAGAAGCCAAAAACAAGGTTATAACCTAATCCATATAGAAATCTCATCTTTGGATGTTTTACCTCTTTTCGACTCATTTTTGTGCATAGTCATGGCTGCCAACTGTGCCATTATGTGTGGTGGTCCAAATTCCCATGCCACAATTGTACTCCAATGTTTGGATAAGGCTCTACCAATACCTCTCTGACAATGCAGAAAAGTGAGCCTTTAGGGTATAATGAACATTGTTCGACCTTGTCAGACAAGAGCCTAATTCTTTAGCACCTTACGAAGGCGCGGGTGCTTAGCCTACAGCGACGACTTTTGGCATCGCTATAGAAGAGGCTCATGAGCACTTTGGTGAGCGCTCATGCTCAAAGAACGAGCGGCTACTAACAGCTCCTGTTCTCAGAGCAGCCTCCTGACTACGGCTGGGATCGGAGGAACCACCGATCCCGGTTCTTTACCCCTTTGAACGCCCTGTAATTGAAGGGGACCCCACTCTTTGATCGGAGACTGGAAAAACTCTCTGCAATCAACACTGGGGACTTAGAAAGTAATACAGAGTATAATGGACATCATGAAATAAAGTTGTAAAATAGTAATAAAAAAAATGTATAAAAGAAAAAAAAAAAGTGATAATTTAGTATAAAATACACTACAAAAAAAAATTAAAAACCTGCACATATTAGGTATCCACACTACCATAAAAACCTGTGGGAATAACAGAATATTCAGTGCGAAATGCGAAGGGTATAAAAAATAAACCTAAAAAATGTTCAAAAATTGCTTTTTTCTATAGTCACGGCGCAAAAAAAAAAAAGAGAAATTACACAATAATTTGAATGTACTCTGAAATGCGCCGAAAAAAAAATACGATTTCTTCCGTATAAAACAAGGCCTCATACAACCACGTCAATGAAAAATAAAAAAGTTGTGACTGCTAAAATGCGGAGAGGGAAAAACGAAAAAATGTAACTGGTTATTTAGGCCCCTTCAGGCCCGGTCATTTAAATCGACCCTCCGATCCCGCGTCAACATTTTAAATCTGATGGGGTCTATTGAGTAATATTACCTGGTGCCCTCCAGTTGTGTCCCTCAGCCGTGAATCCGCCGTTTTAGGATCCCCTCTGTTTTGTCCGAAAATGACTGCACCGCTTCTTACACTACGAGTCTGAGACACTCCCACTGTTCTCGGATTGGCTCGAGCTGCTCACATGAGCAGTTCTGTCCAATCCGAAAACACAGGGAGTGTCTTAGACTCAGTCTGAGAAGTGCTGTGGCCATTTTAAGACAAGAGAAGACCCTAAAACGGTGGCTCCATGACATAGGGGCACAACTGGAGGGCACCAGGTAATACTACTCAATATACCCCATCAGATTTAGCATTTTGTCCTGAGACCGGAGGGTCGCTTTAAGGGGTTAACCTTACTCTGGTGATGAATGCAAAGATACTTTACAAAAACAGCTCAAGTTCCAAAAAATGTATCTCCAAGAAAAGCCATGAAGAAGACATCATCCAACGTAATGTCCTTTATTGGTCCAAAAGGTAATGTTTCGTCTCAGAAGCTTGAACTTCTCTTAGAAAGGCTCTTACTTCTGACCCAAGACGGTCCCTCTTAAATAACTCTGATGGACCATCAAAGGCGGTTGCATTGGATGATGTCTTCTTCTTGGCATTTCGAAAGGACTCCTTCTACAGTTTCCTATGTACAATGGCAACGTAGACAGAGACCACCATACTGAGCTTGCGTCTTCATTTTCCTATAGCCCTGTTGACCATGCACAGAAGAGGTTCAGGTCGTTATTGGGCTCCAGTTTAATGGATGACTTCTTTTGACCAATTCATGGATCTCCACCAAGGAACATAGGGAGGATCGTAATTGGTGGTGACGAAGCCCTAAATGGTCACACATTTTTTTTGTTCCTTAGAGTACTAGCCCCTCACCTACCAACTCTGAGCACAAAGGGACATCAAGAAATACTGGCAGCACCCTGAAAGACCAAACATATGAATGGTTTGAAAGAACTCAGAGGAAGAAGCTACTGAAAAATGGCCAGTTTCCCGACTGGTTCCATGGATTCATAACACGAATGTGAGTGATCGTGCTCCGTGCTGCTGTGAACAACTTTAAAATTGCTTTATAAAGTACTTTTTTTAGCCAAAAGTTTCCTTTTTAGCCCAAAAACAGCGCCACTCCTGTCCAGTGGTTGTGTATGGTATTGCAGCTTCGCTAAATTGAAGTGAATGGGGCTGAGCTGCAATACCATGCACAACCTAATGACAGGTGTGGCGCTGTTTTTGAAAGATCCTATACAACCACAGAAAATGACCACACAACAGCCCACATCAGGGCTCTCACTGTCATAGCCTGTTCTTTAGGCTGGGACTAAGGTTTGGAAAGGGTTAGAGCTGACTTTGTTGAATACGTGTGTAGATGTTCAGATAGCACTAGGTTTTCTCAGGTGCTCGGAATAGGGTCCCAACCCAGTTGAAGGAATGGAAAGAATTGTATTCGGCACACTCATAGAAAGATAAAGTGAATTTTTATTTTGGCTTGTTTTTTTTATCATGATGCCAGTGGCTATATGTGCAACGTTTCGGTCGTTAGACCTTCATCGGGCACTAAAGAAAGACATATACATACAATTTGGTATAACATAAACATACCATGAACAGATACAGGATGTATGGTATTGAACATTTTGAAATCTAATACAAAAAGTTTGTACAAAACCGAGATATGTACAACATAGGAGGATAAAAAAGGAAGGAGCGCTATCTAGCATCATGTGGCAGTGCGGGGCATCAACTAGTTCTGTTTTACGTATCTAAGTTGTAGGTTAAGGAAGCCAGGCAGTATATAGAGTATAGTGAGACATAGTATCGTATCAATCCGTCATAGTGTGTTGGTGAAATATACATGGTGACCAATGGGGCATAAGGCTGGATAGTCTCAGGTACGTTCAATAATAACAACAACAAGATCCATAGTATCCACAGCATAACACAATATATAGCAGCATAATAGCATAATATCACATACCTGAGCCATACCGGGGACTGTTTTCACGAAGCCGGCGCGCTTTCCGCTTTCATTGGCGCTAGTTTGACCTGTCCATGGTGGCTTTATTTATATCCAAGAGGAGAGAGAGAGGGAGAGCGTGGAGAAGGCGCTCCGGTGTGTGAGCCGACGTCATACTGTGCGTCGTAACGAGCGCATGGCAAGATGGCCACGCATTTCACTCAGAGTATTAGGAAGGAAACGTATACATAACCTGGTAAATGAATTTGACAGGAAACTACTCATTTCATATTCCCTATCGAGGCCTTTAGGTCCCAGGTTCTGGAGTTAGTGTATCCTGAACGCCTCCCTACGCTTTAGATGTTTGATTCTGTCGCCCCCTCTTCACGGAGCTGGAACGTGTTCTATCACTTGGAACATCAGTTGCGAGATGTTGTGTTGGTATTTGGAAAAGTGTAACATTTTACCACCGAGTATATTCGATTTGTGTTGTGTTGTGTCTTTTATGCGTTGTGTGGTTTCCCCTACATACGCTAGGCCGCAGGGACATTTGATCATATATATCACGAAGTTGGTATTATAGGTGAAATAGTCACGGACAGGAATGCCGTGGCCAGAAAGAAGGTGGTGAATTTTGTTGAATACGTGTTAATCTTTGTCCTCCAAATCTAAATGAAACTCATGTGCCTTTTTCTGGTCACGGTTGAGGGGACACGACCGTCATGATATTTGGTTTTTTTTGCTCAGAAAGGATTGTGTGAACTTCAACAGGATGTCTGTGTGGTTTTCGGGTGTTTCTAAATACAGAATTGATGAATTTAGCATTTTTAGGTAATCTTCGAAGCCATTGTCTAGGGACGCACTATTTTAACCAGTTCTCGAAAGCTGCGGTGATGTTCTGCCGAATTCACATATATAGTTCACCAAGTATCCGCCGTGAGCTGTATCTCGCTACTCATATAGACCAATCAGAGTAATGGAGCAGGCCAATAATTGTGAAGAACATGTAATGAAAGGCCTGAATATTAAAGAGTACCTGTCGCCTCTCCTGACATAATAATTATATTCCCCATGAAATAACAATTCTGGAACATCTTTTCTTAGAACTCTACATTGTGCCGTTCCTCTGTTATTCATCCTGGAAATTTATGAATAAATTGACTACTGGGTGTTACCAGTTGGGGGGGGGTGTCCCTACACAGAGTGATACTGTCCAATCAGTGCTGACAGAGTGAGACTGTGTAAGGACACACCCCCAACTGGTAACACCCAGTAGTCAATTTGTTCATAAATTTCCAGGATGAATAACAGAGGAGCGACATAACGTAGAGTTCTAAGAAAATATGTTCCATAATTGATATTTCATGGGGAATACAAGTATTTACTAAAACAGACATGTCAGGAAAAGTGACGGGTCCTCTTTAAGTTGACCGTAGATACAAATAAAAAATACATCCTTCTAGATCGTTATTTCTTTGGTCGACTTTAGCCAACAGTCTACTAGGTCCCATAGTCTAGATTAGGAGATTACGTTAGTGGGATCCACCCAAAAAAAAATCGAATGTCTATGGCCTTTGAGGCTGCAAATATTGGGCTTATTGTAAATGACCGATGACATCATCAGAATATCATTATTGTCACTCACAGCCGAGCAGAAGAAACATTACAAGATAAACCGCTGGGGTGTTTTCTTATCCGTTTCTGTGAAAGCCGAATTGGATATGTCCTGTCTTACAGGTAAGGCGTTCACTTTTTTTTATTTCGCCCCATATTCTTAGATAAGTGCTTTATATATCAGGGTGAAGAGGGGGATTCAGCAGTTACATTGGTTGTCCTAAAATACAGCAGGGGGTTTGATATTTGGCGCCATTTGCAAACTCAGGAAACTATTAAATAACAAATTTAGCACCAGGGGGTCCGGGCGTTACATCCAGAATACAGATAGCTATACGCCTGTCTGAATGAGGCCTAATTGTGGGGGGAGCAATGACCCCAGACATGAAGAATATGACGTTCATGGTGTCGTCTTGTTACCAGGGGCGCCGAGCGCTGCCGTCACTTTATACTGAATCAGCTGGAAGACGAGCAATATGTGATAGAAGGAGAGGAGAGCGTCCATCCCAGTCTAGAAGATCTCGTCAATCACTACTGTAGGTTTCCAGTGGAGCCGTACAAAGAGATGTTGACAACGGCCGGTCCTATGGTATATACCAGATGCCTCATTATTCCGCATCACTGGTTGTTAGTAGAAATGTAATGTCACACTACAGATATATATCATAGAGATCAACTCGCCACATTGGTCACTCCCCTCGCCACTCTGTTACATATGTAGAACACATGGTGGTCCAATACAAATAGGAAAATACCAAGACCAAAATAACAAATAATACTGCCACACAGTGACTATATAGTGGTCAGATACCGGTACTACACAGCGCTCTGAGGAGTATTATCACACTACAGACCATACAGTGACTATATAGTGGTCAGATACCAGTACTACACAGCGCTCTGCAAAGTATTATCACACTACAGACCATACAGTGACTATATAGTGGTCAGATACCGGTACTACACAGCGCTCTACTACAGAATATTATCACACTACAGAACATACAGAGACTATATAGTGGTCAGATACCGGTACTACACAGCGCTCTGCAGAGTATTATCACACTACAGACCATACAGTGACTATATAGTGGTCAGATACCGGTACTACACAGCGCTCTGAGAAGTATTATCACACTACAGACCACACAGTGACTATATAGTGGTCAGATACCGGTACTACACAGCGCTCTGAGAAGTATTATCACACTACAGACCACACAGTGACTATATAGTGGTCAGATACCGGTACTACACAGCGCTCTGAGAAGTATTATCACACTACAGACCACACAGTGACTATATAGTGGTCAGATACCGGTACTACACAGCGCTCTGAGGAGTATTATCACACTACAGACCACACAGTGATTATATAGTGGTCAGATACCGGTACTACACAGCGCTCTGCAGAGTATTATCACACTACAGACCATACAGTGACTATATAGTGGTCAGATACCGGTATTACACAGCGCTCTGCAGAGTATTATCACACTACAGACCATACAGTGATTATATAGTGGTCAGATACCGGTACTACACAGCGCTCTGCAGAGTATTATCACACTACAGACCACACAGTGACTATATAGTGGTCAGATACCGGTACTACACAGCGCTCTGAGGAGTATTATCACACTACAGACCACACAGTGATTATATAGTGGTCAGATACCGGTACTACACAGCGCTCTGCAGAGTATTATCACACTACAGACCACACAGTGACTATATAGTGGTCAGATACCGGTACTACACAGCGCTCTGAGGAGTATTATCACACTACAGACCACACAGTGATTATATAGTGGTCAGATACCGGTTCTACACAGCGCTCCGCAGAGTATTATCACACTACAGACCATACAGTGATTATATAGTGGTCAGATACCGGTACTACACAGCGATCTGCAGAGTATTATCACACTACAGACTATACAAGAGACTATATAGTGGTCAGATACCGGTTCCACACAGCACTCTGCAGAGTATTATCACACTACAGACCATACAGTGACTATATAGTGGTCAGATACCGGTACTACACAGCGATCTGCAGAGTATTATCACACTACAGACCATACAGTGACTATATAGTGGTCAGATACCGGTACTACACAGCGATCTTCAGAGTATTATCACACTACAGACCATACAGTGACTATATAGTGGTTGTATACCGGTTCTACACAGCGCTCTGCAGAGTATTATCACACTACAGACCATACAGTGACTATATAGTGGTCAGATACCAGTACTACACAGCGCTCTGCAGAGTATTATCACACTACAGACCATACAGAGACTATATAGTGGTCAGATACCAGTACTACACAGCACTCTACAGAGCATTATCACACTACGGGACCATACAGAGACTATATTGTTGTCAGATACCGGTACTACACAGCGCTCTGCAGAGTATTATCACACTACAGACCATACAGAGACTATATAGTGGTCAGATACTGGTACTACACAGCGCTCTGCAGAGTATTATCACACTACAGACCATAAAGAGACTATATAGTGGTCAGATACCGGTACTACACAGCGCTCTGCAGAGTATTATCACACTACAGACCATACAGTGACCATATAGTGGTCAGATACCGGTACTACACAGCGCTCTGCAGAGTATTATCACACTACAGACCATACAGTGACTATATAGTGGTCAGATACCGGTACTACACAGCGCTCTGAGGAGTATTATCACACTACAGACCATACAGAGACTATATAGTGGTCAGATACTGGTACTACACAGCGCTCTGAGAAGTATTATCACACTACAGACCATACAGTGACTATATAGTGGTCAGATACCGGTACTACACAGCGCTCTGCAGAGTATTATCACACTACAGACCATACAGTGACCATATAGTGGTCAGATACCGGTACTACACAGCGCTCTGCAGAGTATTATCACACTACAGACCATACAGTGACTATATAGTGGTCAGATACTGGTACTACACAGCGATCTGCAGAGTATTATCACACTACAGACCATACAGAGACTATATAGTGGTCAGATACCGGTACTACACAGCGCTCTGCAGAGTATTATCACACTACAGACCATACAAGAGAATACAGTAATAATCAGACGCAGGTACAGGCAGAATACATTACAATTAAAGATGAGCTGTCATCTCTCCTGACATGTCTATTTTAGTAAAAAACTTGTATTCTCCAAAGAATAACAATTGTTTTAAATTGTTTTCTTAGAACTCTGTATTATGTCGTTCCTCTGTTATTCCTCCTAGAAATGTATAGATAAATTGACAACTGGGTGTTACCATTCCACTAATCAAAGGACTTTGTCCCTGCACACTGACCTTTTCCAATCATCTCTAACAGTATCACTGTATAGGGACACATCCTACTGACAACAGGAATAGTAACACCCACTTATCAATTAGGTCTGGGCTACATGGAGACTTTTTGTAGCACTACTGATTAATTTTTATCAAGTGACAGATGCCATCCACATGACTGCTGTACCGTTATAGTGAACATTAATTAGTTGTGTTACAAAAAGTCTCCATGTAGGCCAGGCCTTATTCAAACATTTCCAGGAGGAATAACAGAGAAATGTCACAACACAGAATTGTAAGTAAAGATGCTCCAGAATTGTTATCTCATGGGTAATGCAAAGATTTCCTATAACAGACATGTCAGGAGAGGTAAGAGATACTCTATAAATCCAGTGACTCACAGGAGACGTCTTCTCTATGTGGAGTTGTTCTCTTTTCTGTTCTCCATTTGGCCCAGACCACCATGGTGACTTCTCCTGACCACTGTAGAGTTTCCTGCCATGACATCTTTGGCCCCTCGCTTTAACAGCCGTCCCCAGCATTTGTAGGAACAAAAATAAACTCAGGCCCCCGGATCAGACCCCTAAATTAATCAGACCCCAGACCAGACCTCGTAAATTAAACAGTATATCCTAAACCCCCTAAATTAATGCGTCCCCTGATTAGACTCCCTAAATCATTGAGACCCCTAATCAGACCCCATCAATTAATCAGACCCTAGATCAGACACTAATACCCCGCTCCCGGCTCCAGCTCCTCGCTTACACAATGAGATGTGCCACCCATACCTATTGTCGCCAAAGACATTTTCCAACACGCAATGCCGATCACTTCTGAGTGTGAACAGTGCTCTACAGCTCTCCATTTACGGTCCAAAAACAAAGACTGATAAATATATACTCATTCACGTGTTTTATGATCTGCAGAACCCTTTCAAACATAATGTCTCCAGCCTGTCACAAGACGCCCCACAAGATGCATCCGACGACGGAAAGATATACTCCAGGATCTATAAACAGAACAAGTCACCTCCAGATTCTACGCTTCTATTAGCCACATCCCCCAAAGAAAGGAACAAAGTATTCTGTGAAGGAAAAATACCGGTAATATTATTTAATAATACTTTATAGACCTCGCTGTATCTCTAAATGATGTAATGCCCAACACAATGTCACTCATTGATGATGTCACCCATTGATGATGTCACCCATTAGTCACCCCAGCTCACAATTTGATTGGCTTTCAATCATTTTCAACTCCACACAGCACAACTTCTATTAAACTAATATGATTCTATTATTTTTGTATAGTTGGAATATGGTTCACCTTCATTTGTAAGGAAAGTCCCGGCAATTCCTAGAAAAGAACCTATACCAAGCCAACAAGACCTTGAACCGCTTTTTGCCTATGCACCAATTAAGAAGTCTTCAGGAGATTATGAGAGTGACATAGAAGTAGCAACTACATACAATCCATCAGAAAAGACCAATACGTACCCGGAGCCAGACCTCTGGGATCGACCAAGAGAGGAGAACATCAATGATAGTGAAGACATAGCCTTTTACGCTGTAGGTCGTGGATCTTGTAAGGACAATTTGGAGAACGTTTATACCGAGGTGGATATAAGCTCCATAACATTGTGTAACTCCAGAGCTGCCAAGAGTCGTCATGCCGGACTTTCTACTCTTCCTCATCCGACATCCAAACCCGTGAAACACAAGACCACAACTTTTCATTCATCATTTCGCTCTCACAAGTCAACTGAGGATCTCCAGGAAGACCCCAGGATGGGACATTTCTCAAGTTCTAATGTAAGTATCTACTGGAGTCATGAGGACGTCTAGGTTACACCACCAGTCCAGGCTGTCTCACTGAGCAGTTGAGGAACATTAATTGGGTACCTGGTGGAATTCCTTGTAATGAGCGGCGACGGTCTCTTTCCCGGGAAACTTATCTCTGTCCCGATTCCCCCAAATGTTTACGTCAACCAATCGACATGCATCTTTCATTGACGCACTGTGTCGGCACTAAAGACCAAAAAGTTAATGATATTATGTATTTTATATAGTACATTTTATATACTGCTGATATCATTTATACTTACGCAATCTGGCCAAAAGTATGTGGACACCTTCCCGTCATACCTATACGAGCTTGTTGGACATCCCATTCCAAATCCAGACATTAATATGGAGTTGGTTCCCACTTTGCAGTAAAACGTCTTCCACTCTTCTAGGAAGACTTTCTACAAGAGTGTCTGTGGGTATTTTTGTCCATTCATCCAGAAGATCACTTGAGAGGTCAGACACTGATGTTGGGGGAGGTGGTCTGCCTCGTAATCTCCCTTCTAGTTCATCCCAAAGGTGTTGGATGGGGTTGAGGTCAGGACTCTGTGCGGCCAGTCATGTTCTTCCACACCAAACTCCTCACAACACGGGTGAAATTTATTAACCTTTCTGGCGTAAAAATGGCAAAAGGCCCAAAAAGACACAATTTGCGGGGAAAATTGCTAATTTTGTGCATTTAACGCCCCTGAAAAAAGTGAGAAGGTCTTAGCAGAAAGGGGTGAGGTCACTCACGGCCCAACAAATTTACTATCATTTGCCCGAGAAACTAGCGGAAGTCATAACAGAAATCTACGGCAGCTCCTGGCGTAGCTTTTCCTCTGTAGGTCGCATCAAGGTACAGGCCCGTCCTGGGCCCCGTACCTGGTTCCCCCAGATCCGACGATAAGATAAAAAAAATATGTACTCACCTCTCTGCTTCTCCCCTTCCGGCTTTCACAGGCCGCGCCGCATACAAGGTATTGATACCGGGCAGCGTCAGGACGTCGTATGTGACAGCGCTCAGGACATCGAGTAGCGTCTCATATAAGACCCTGACGCTGCTCCGTTTCTGGACCGTGTATGCGCCGCGGCCTGTGAGAGTTTGAGGGGATCCATATAGTGTATGTAGGGTTTGTCTGGGATTTGCGGAGACAGAAATACCTGTTATGTGGGCGGGGCTGTGACAACATCTCATTCACCACCATTAGTAGATCGAGCGGTATCATATGATTGTCATAGTGGGCGTGATGAATGTTTCATGAAGATATATAAATGGCTGCACAAACTGGAGATTAATATTGAAGTACTGGGTATATCTAAAATAACTCATTCCTCATTGGTTTCATATTTGCAGAGGAAGCCGCACCCTACGATACAGCTAGATGAACCAAAGTATGGAAAGAGCCATTTGCAAAATACACGTCCACATCCAGACGAGGAGAACATCTATGAGAAAATTCCAGAAAACTGTGTGACTACATCGAAAAACAATCACCCGGGAAGGAAAGCTAGATGATGGGGATAGTAGTCCTGGTGTACAGAAGATATACCGGAGTGGACTACTTAATCTAACATTCAGCACCTCTGCAATTCATTAATACTCTGCAGTTTGGAAAATAAAAAATATTTTTTTCCTGGAAACCATCAACAGGCTGCTGTTGACTGATATGTTATTATTTTATGTCCTTATTTAGTACTTCGAGTACATAGTGGTGTCCTGCGCTGCGGGTCTCACCAGCTCATAAACGTATGTGAGATTATTTGGTTGTTCTGGGTATTCATAGTTAAAATGGATCCGTCAGCAGCTTTTTTGCTTGTTGACGGTTTTCAGGTAGGAATGTATTTTCCACAATGCACCGCATAAAGACAAGCTGGAAAATAAGTAAATCCAACAAAAAGGGGATGAAGGATTACTGGAGGGCTCACATGATAGCAGGTTAAAGTCAGTGTAATTACATACCCCCACCACTAGGGGTATGCTGTGAATTGTTATAGAACATGTAAATAATAAGCAAAAATATTATACTGGTCATATATGAAAATACGGAACTGCTTTTCTGCACTTTTGAGTTCCCTTTACGTAAATGAGATTTCTATAAACTTACTGGTTGTGCTGCAGCGAGCGACTTCTGGGAAGTCCTGTTTTTACCATTCACATGCCAATATTTTCAGTCCGTGTTAGGTCCTTATAGTTCCATTAAGAGAAAAACCCGTTACGGATGTAGCAGAGCTCACTGAGAAATGATTATTATTACCATCAGTGGTTTCCATAATCGCAGTAAAGCCTACAGGGGTTGATAAGTTTAGAAAAACATGTCTGCTTTCTTCCAAAAACAGCGACACACCTGTCCATGGACTATGTCTGGTATTGCAGCTCAGTTCCCACAAAGTGAATGAGGCATAGCTGCAATACCACACACAACCTGTGGATCAGTGTGGTGCTCTTTTCTTGGAAGAAAGCAGCCATGTTTTTCTACAACTCCTTGAAATCAGTGTGCTAGCACATGACAGCTCAGCTCTGCTACATCTGTGCAGTATCCAGAGTGGACATTCTTGGGATTCTGAATAGAGCCTATGTGCACTGTCTACTTCTATACCCCATACAGGGAGATCTGTATTCAATAGATAATATGACCTGAACCAGTGCTGCCATCTGGTGGTAGATCTTAGGCATTGCATACCCATATCAGATTTATTTTTAGTTGTTAGCTTTGCCTTTTTGTTTTGTCATTATGTAATTTAGCCTTGAATATGAATACCTTAGCACGGCGCTGAAGAACAGTGATCCCAAACCTGGGACTCGCAGGCTGTCTGCTAGACCAGAACATTTGCAGCGGTCTAGGCGACAGCCAAAATGCAGCGCAGAGGAAGGCAGTGACTGACGTGACAGAAGGAGCAGCCATGAAGCGATCTTACGTGAAACCGGTCACTTATTCCTAACTCTCGCAACTAGGAGGCCCTGCTGCCCACCATGGCTCCTCATCTCTCCCCCAAACCCATTACCTGCCCTCCTCCACCATCTTTTCATAACTAAGGTTGGGTAAAACGTCCGGTTTCGGGCACATCACATAGAGGAGACCCGGTAACAGGTTTGGTGAGAAGCCATGCTTAAGAAGGGCAAGTAGAAGCAGGGATTCTCCCCCCACAGAAGTACCCTTATATTAAAACGTAAAGGGATTGTCCTGTACCTCTCCTCTGCTAGATCCGACATAAGGGGTGGAGCCAGGCTCCTGCATGCTGGGCGGTAGAACAACTCCCGAGGCCACGTCTAAAGTGTATGGCATGTCCTATTAATTAGAATAGGATACGTGCACGATAATTGGCGAGTGTCTTTCCAAGCACGATGTTTACTGACCTGAATAGCGCTGTCTCCCTGATTCCAGCGCCGTTTTTCTTTTTTACCTAGACCATCCCGTTCCAGAGATATGGCCCACTGTTGTGTTGGCTCCCTATATGCTAATTTTCTCTAGTTAGACAACAGGGGTGGAGCTAGCTTCCCTGCCTCTGATACTGACCAATCAGTGTGAGGCAGCTTGAGAGTAGTTCACGCCCTGTTGGCTAACTACAGAAAATTAGCATAGAGGAAGCCAATAAAACAGTGGGCCGTATCTCTGGAACGGGAGAGGCCAGGAAAAAAAGAAAAACAGTGCCGGAATCAGGGAGACAGCGGTATTCGGGCCAGTTTAATTTATATGACCTAGTGAAAGGTCCTTATAGGTCCATCCTCCACACAGACAGCTCCTCCACTCTGCAGGGAATGGAAAGGGCATTGTACTTCTAAAAGTAGACTTGGAAACTACAGTATCAAAAAATAGCTTGCAGTACCACGTCGTGGCCCATAGATGGAGCTATAACTAGCGCAGTTATAGTTCTCCCTATACAGATCTAGTCCTCGAGGAACCCCAGCAGGTCACGTATTAAGGATTTCCTAGAGACGAGTCTGGTGCCCTGTGTAATATTAAGGAACTCCTCAACCATAATGGGGTACTAATGGGGGCACCCGAGGACTGCGCATGGGAAACTGGTCTAAACCACAAACAGGATTCTTCCTCCTAGAAGGGGGAAGTGATACGCTTCCTCTTCCGGGACTGCAAGAACAAATCTAATGACGATTTTCAGACTGCGGGTTCCCATTTATTAAGTTGATTTTGGGAAAGTGAGAGTGGTAGTGCCCCAATGCCCTGCGCCAACTTAATAATGGGACATTTGCGCATCTCCACTGCAGCTGTTGTCAAACTACAACTCCCAGCATGCCAAATGCTTTATTATACGACAGTATTAAAACCACGTTTGATGAAAAATTCATGTCTGCAAACCGTAGAGGGGTCTGAAGCGCGTTTATAAGGACCCCACAAAGTGGCCTGGTCCAGGATGGGAGATTTAGGAGGCAAAATGAAGACCAATAAGTAACGAACCACAAAAAAAAAAAAAACAACAAAAAGCTATTGGAAAATTTCTTTAAATGCCCGGGCTGCGCCCCCTCATTTACACATTATACAGGAAACCCTTTCAGTGCCAGCCATAAGCCAAAAATATATATAACAGTCTGGCATTTCAGGAGTTAACGTTCATCACATTAATAAAGGTGGGAGCTCGTCTGTAGATGTGCGGAGCGCTCTCGCCGTACGTCCGTCCACTTGGCGATGGTGTTTGGATTCTCCCCTCCGGCAAGAGATTCAACCAAACTTCACCCAGCCGTGAGGGCGGGGGAGGGGGGGGGGGATCAAAACCCATATTTTGCTTGTGTCTGCCGCCGGCTCATCTTATTCTCAGACCAGGCGTTCTTCAGTTCCAGCTCCCTCTCTTTTGCCTGCAAGAAAAATCACTTGAGACCCATTTTCTAGTAAAATATTAATGCATTCTGAGTTATTAGAGGGGGGACCCTTTAAGAACTCCATCATTTCAATGGACCGCAGGATTTGAGGGGTTAAACAGCCAGGAACAGCGTGATCGTTGATCCGTGCTGTTAGACCGGGGTGTCAGCTGTAAAACACAGCTGACACCCGCAGCATGTGGAGCGCGCTCCAAACATCACCCCCTGCACCCAGACGTAATGGCACGTCTGGGCGCTCAGAGTCCAGCTTCCCCAACTTTAAGAGTCCTATGGTCAGCCAATCCACGGGAGGTCTGGGTATTGCAGCCATACGATATACAGCGAAACCTCTGAAGCCACCACCCAAAGTTTTATTGAAAAGTGGTCTTCTAGGGCGGAGCACTTCTCAGAGAATACAGACCGTATGAATACATGGTGGGATTGCAAATCCGTCACCGGAAATCTGGTTTGGATAAGGGGGTTGACATTTTGGAGACGTTTCCCTTGTAGATGCTAAAATGTGCCCAGTGTAAAACGCGGCAGCAATTCTCACAGCACCATCACAGGCCGCGGTAACGGGCACGACTTACCTGGTGGATCAGGTAAGTGATCTGGTGCTTCCGCCTCTGCTGTCCCGTTGGCTGCTCGCCTTTCTTCTAATGGGTCCAAAAAAATAATTGTATTTAATGAATCTTCCTTCCCAGAATATATTACATCATCGAGATATCCTCGATCCTAAAACTTACATTCCGGTACACAGCGAGGGAGATTTATCAAAACCGCTGCAAAGATTAATGGCTATGTAAGAGGCTACACACACACGTTGCGAATTTTGCGGCGGAAAAATACGCAGCAAAAAAACGCGCCTGAAGTTGCGCTTTTTGACGCGTTTTCATGCTGCGGATTTTGGTGCGATTCACCTCGGCACTAGGCAGATAGAATTCGTTTCGGTATCGAGTATCGGTATCAGAGTCCAAATTCTGGTATCGCGACATCCCTAACAGACACGTCCGCACCTTTATTAAATATCCACGTGACACCCATTAATAATTACCCCGCCGCTCGTGCGGAGCCGCCGGGTCTTTACCTTGCTGAAGGACTTCATGTTCTTCTCTTCGGTCAGCGCTTTGGTCAGCCATTGCTGGTTACCGCTAAGCTGGTCATCGCCTTTGATCTCCACAAAATTAATTTCTTCCCTTCCCCGGTTTCTCTTACCCTGTAGCCGTTTAAACTGCAAAAATTAAAAAAAACAAAAACAAAAAAAAACGGAAGATGAAGAGAAACTTTATACCGTAAGAAAAATCGGCAAAAACAGCCGAACCGGGAAAGTAGAAAGGAACGGGAAATCTTACCGCTTCATCATCCATGAACGAGTCGCTGGCCTCGCCGTCTCGCTGGGTGGAAGACGACCCCTGCTCCGGCTCCTGGTAATACCCACCGCCGTAATAACCCTGCTGGGGACAACAAGCGTGACCGTGAGTGAAGACCATCTCACCACCTTCCGAATCGCTTTGATTTTGCCAGTTGAACCCCTTAGATGCCGAGGTCAATAGCGACCACATTACTATTACACCTACTGGATAGTAAGCCGCTCCTGACGAGTTGGGGTATTCGGGATACTGGCTGTACTGCTGGCCGCTGTAGTTATCCTCCGACATGGCGGACCATTGCTGGTTGGACGTCGGACCGGTTGCAGTCTTAAATTCCAGAGGCGCATTAGCAGCGTCGTTCTGCGGCTCGATGGGATCTACCCCGGGCGGCCCATCGTCGCTCAAGTCAGGAAGCGGGTACGTAAAGCTTTCCACCGGAGAGGGAGCGATCTCGTTGCTTTCTGACAGGGAGAAGAAATTTCCCTGCCGGAACTCCTCGTCGCTGTCGTCGTCCTCCTCGTGGGTGATCTGCTTGGTGACCTGCAGGGCCGCGTTCTTTGCTGCCGCTTTGATGGCAGATGGGGACGGCGTGTGGGAGACCTCCGGGTTGGCGGTGAGTTTGGGTTTAGAGGCTGCGGGCGGTTTAGGAAGCTTGGTGTCGCTGGGAGCGTCAGACGTCTTCTTCTTTGTGAAGCTGTAGGGAAGGAGCTGACGCTTGGAATCACCACCAGGGGCGTTTTTTGGTTGAGGAAGTAAAGACGACAAACCGAAACCTTCCCTGGAGCTCTGAGACCAACATGAAAGGAGAGGAGAAAAGATGGTGAGCGTCGTAAAGCAGAGAGCAATAAAGACACGTCTCTGCCATCAGTCACTTCATACAATCAGTCCCAGGGTCCCCCTCCAGTCCAGCGCCAGAGAACCCCCGCCACTCCAGCCCCAGAGGACCCCCGCCACTCCGGCCCCAGAGGACCCCCGCCACTCCGGCCCCAGAGGACCCCCGCCACTCCAGCCCCAGAGAACCCCCGCCACTCCAGCCCCAGAGAACCCCCGCCACTCCAGCCCGAGAACCCCCGCCACTCCAGCCCCAGAGAACCCCCGCCACTCCAGCCCCAGAGAACCCCCGCCACTCCAGCCCCAGAGAACCCCCGCCACTCCAGCGCCAGAAAACCCCCGCCAGTCCAGCGCCAGAAAACCCCCGCCAGTCCAGCGCCAGAAAACCCCCGCCAGTCCAGCGCCAGAAAACCCCCGCCAGTCCAGCGCCAGAAAACCCCCGCCAGTCCAGCGCCAGAAAACCCCCGCCAGTCCAGCGCCAGAGAACCCCCGCCAGTCCAGCGCCAGAGAACCCCCGCCAGTCCAGCGCCAGAGAACCCCCGCCAGTGTAATTCCGATGCTCTGGCTGGGGACTCCGTAGTTTAAAGCCCCTGACATCACGGTCCACATATGGACAGTGACATCACAAGTTTCCCCAGGCCCGGAATCTCCGGGCCGAGTGCTACCTGATGAACATTACAGAGGACTCCGGCCCTGGGGAAGCTCCTTAGATATACTTTAACGTATACCTCTGATGAATGCCATACAGAGTCATCCGTCACACATAGGCTCCTATGTAAAAAAAAAAAAAACAACAACATATACCGCACGGGATCCCTCAGGAGGGGTAGCTTAGTCTACCATGTTAATTAATCCTTCAAAAAAACAAAAAAAAGAATGTGTACCAACATATACCAGCCCATATACGAAGCCCATATACGAAGCCCTCCTTCGGGCTAATAGAGCCCTATGGACCCGTTTAGTGTGTACGTCGGAAGTTTCCACTCTAAACGTAGGGTTAAGACGTAATGTGAATAGGGCTTTAGACTTATCTACTGGAATTTGTGCTCCTCTGAAATCTATCACTGGTGCTCTGCTCCTCCCTATGCTTTATACTGCAGCACTGCTTGTACAGATCGGCTGCTCAGCTTGAAGTCAGTGCCTGGAGAGACGATTTCCCATACAGGACATAGGAGAACAGGGACCCAAGAGATCTAGGAGTTTTTAACCACAATGTTTGGGGTCATAAAACATAGATTGGTGGCGGTGGTCCGACTGCTGAGCCCCCTCTAACTACAGTGCTGGTATATAAGACAACGCAAAGTAATAAAAGGGTCCAGAATGGCTGCACCCGAGCTCTGCCATACAACCCTGTACACAGCTCCCCTGCTACTCATATCACGGGATGTACACCGCAGCATGTCCATGGCGGAGCACCAGCTTACCTGACTCACCGTTTTCTTTCTTCTTGGTTCATCTTCATCAGAATCCGACTGCGGAGTCGAAAAGAATAAAACAAAAAAAAATAATTTTTAGTCCAAGGTCACGCAAACGAAACACACAAATCCCATCTCATGGTGCAGCGATCTCAGACGTCCTATCCATATATAGATCACATTGCACTGGTCAGGAGACCTATACACTGACACTGTCCAATCAGTGCTGACCATGTCATATCGTGTAGGGACAGACCCTATTGACAAGGGGAATGGTAAAGCCGATTGTCAATTTATTCATAGATTTCCAGGAAGAATAACAGAGGAACAGCATAAAGCGTAATAAACGTTGATCTTTGAACAGGCCCTTTAAAACCACGACTTCGCACCAACGCTGCCTGGTTCTTACGATACTTACATCTCCGGCACGCAGCTCCGGGACGCTGATCTTTACCGGTTCTGATCTCTTCTTCAGCTTTGAATTCTCATTTTCCGGTGGTGGGAGATTCATTCCTGGGCCATAAACTTTTGGTCGCGGTAACGTCATGCGGGGCTCAGCTGTTATAGGGGGCACCGGACTCTGCTGAGGGGGAGGAATGTTCAGTCCTTGACTTGGCATTGGTGGCGGCAGATTATGTCCTCCACTGACCTGCAATGGCGGATGGTTCATCGCGTGGCCGCACATCGGGGGAGGCAAGGGAGGTCCGTTACCAGACTGTGGAGGAGGGGGGAGGCTCATCCCATGACCACCTTGAGGGGGAGGCAAGTTTAAGCCAGAATTGTTCTGTAGGGGAGGCCGGTGTATATCGTGGGTGGTCTGGGGAGGGGGCAAGCGTAGTCCTGAACCTCCTTGAGGTGGAGGCAAGTTCAATCCTGGGTTACCATGAGAAGGGGGAGGAACGGTCATACCAGGACCACCGGGAGGAGGAACAGTCATGTTGGGGCCACCTTGATGGGGTGGCAGGTTCACGTTGGGGCCACCTTGAGGAGGAGGAAGAGTCATGTTAGGGCCACATTGATGGGGCGAAAGGGACATGTTGGGGCCGCCTTGAGGAAGAGGATGGGTCATATTGGGGCCACCTTGATGGGGAGGAAGGGACATGTTGGGGCCACCTTGATGGGGAGGAAGGGACATGTTGGGGCCACCTTGATGGGGAGGAAGGGACATGTTGGGGCCACCTTGATGGGGTGAGTGGGACATGTTGGGGCCACCTTGAGGAGGAAGGGTCATGTTGGGGCCACCTTGATGGGATGAGTGGGACATGTTGGGGCCACCTGGATGGGGTGAGTGGGACATGTTGGGGCCACCTGGATGGGGTGAGTGGGACATGTTGGGGCCACCTTGATGGGGTGAGTGGGACAAGTTGGGGCCACCTTGAGGAGGAAGGGTCATGTTGGGGCCACCTTGATGGGATGAGTGGGACATGTTGGGGCCACCTGGATGGGATGAGTGGGTCACGTTGGGGCCACCTGGATGGGATGAGTGGGTCATGTTGGGGCCACCTGGATGGGGTGAGTGGGACATGTTGGGGCCACCTTGAGGAGGAGGAAGGGTCATGTTGGGGCCACCTTGAGGAGGAGGAAGGGTCATGTTGGGGCCACCTTGATGGGATGAGTGGGACATGTTGGGGCCACCTGGATGGGATGAGTGGGTCACGTTGGGGCCACCTTGATGGGATGAGTGGGACATGTTGGGGCCACCTGGATGAGATGAGTGGGTCATGTTGGGGCCACCTTGATGGGATGAGTGGGACATGTTGGGGCCACCTGGATGGGATGAGTGGGTCATGTTGGGGCCACCTTGAGGAGGAGGAAGGGTCATGTTGGGGCCACCTTGATGGGGTGAGAGGGTCATGTTGGGGCCACTTTGAGGAGGTGGTAGGTTCATGCCAGGGCCACCATGAGGTGGGGGGAGGGCCATGTTGTGCCCACCCTGTGGGGGTGGCAGGTTCATACCAGGGGGAGGGAAGTTGTTGTGGTTGGGTCCCTGGGGGTTGTATCCCAGGTTGGAGAAGCCGGTGGCCCCCTGGTTGTTGTAGCCTCCATACCCTGGGGGCCCCGGGCTGGTAGCATAGCCGGGAGATCCATACGAGGAGCCGTAGTTGGGGGGTGGGGGTCCATAGCCGGGAGGGTAGCCAAGTCCGTACACTGGAGGACCGTAGTAACCCGGACTCTGCTGCTCCTGCTCTCCGGGTGACTGGCGGGCATAGGGCGCAGGATAACCCGAGGCTTCGGCCTGTCCAGGGGGGACGTCCTTTCGAGGTGGGGGCAGGCTGGAGAGGAGTCCCCCGGAAGACTCCGGCGCCATCTCCGACTCCGAGTCGCTCTCCTCACTGCTGGCGTAAGCCACTAGAGACATGGCTGCGGCCTGGGAGGGAGAGTGTGGTCTTACGGCCTTCGGGCCACGTTCGCTTCCCGTTACCTCCCCGCTCAACAACGCCACGTTCCCGGCCGCCAAATTCAGACTGCACTGCTCACAGGCCGCTGAGAGTGATGGCGGCTGCAGCGACTACAACTCCCAGTAGCCATCGCGGGACAACAAGCGGTGTATTCAGAGGGGAGCGACCGAAAGGCATCATGGGGTTTGTGGTGTCGGCTATTGGATTTACATGGTGTCCGATAGTGTGCACTACAATTCCC
Organism: Rhinoderma darwinii; assembly: GCF_050947455.1. Taxonomy (NCBI): domain Eukaryota; kingdom Metazoa; phylum Chordata; class Amphibia; order Anura; family Rhinodermatidae; genus Rhinoderma; species Rhinoderma darwinii. Next base: position 6,428,440 of record NC_134698.1, on the reverse strand, counting down.
AGCATTCATTGCGACTTGTCAGTTACCAGGCTGGCATGTTAGGAGCAGGACGCACGTGTAATAATGATAGTAATAATGTAATACAGGATAGTAATAATAGTAATATAGAATAATAATAACGTAATATAGGATAGTAATAATATTAATAACAATGTAATATAGGGTAGAGTGATGGCGGCTGCAGCGACTACAACTCCCAGGAGCCATCGCGGGACAACAAGCGGGTATTCAGAGAGAAGCGACCGAAAGGCATCATGGGGTTTGTAGTGTCGGCTATTGGATTTACATGGTGTCCGATAGTGTGCACTACAATTCCCAGCATTCATTGCGACTTGTCAGTTACCTGGCTGGCATGTTAGAGCAGGACGCACATGTAATAATGATAGTAATAATGTAATACAGGATAGTAATAATACTAATAATAATGTGATATAGGGTAGTAATAATAATAATGTGATATAGGGTAGTAATAACAATAATGTGATATAGGGTAGTAATAATAATGGCTCTAAGCCCCATAGAACTGAATGGTAGCTACGAAACCGCGTGGATCGCGCACGCTACGCTGCTTCCGTAACTGCCATTCACTACTAGAGGAGTTACGGAAACAGCTCAGCGAGCGCTGTTTTCTCCTTCATAGTCGGGAATCAGACGCATCTGCCGTAACACATGTAGAACGGCGGTCTAGTGGGTGGACCGGCCGTGGGGGTTACAGGACAAACACCGCTGGACTCTTAGGCTACATTCACTCAAGCGTGACAAATTGACACCCGTAAATAACGCGCATAAATCTGAGCGTGTGCGTTGCGTTTTTACATCGGTACGCTGTGCGTGTGACGTGTTTTTCACGCACGTGCAAGCACTTCTTTTTTTTTTTTCAATGTAATTGATGCGTGAAACACGGACGGCACATGGATGTGCGACCGTGTGCTGTAAGTGGTTTTAACGCACCCATTGACTTCAATGGTCGACTAGGTGCGTGAAAACGCACCAATATACGACATGCAGTGAGTTTCACGCAACGGACACACGCCACGTGAAAAACGACGCGTGTGTGAACGGCCCCATGGCACAGGATCGGTCATCATTGAAATCAATGGTGATGGAAACCATTGTCAGGGCTCCGCTCCGTTGTCTAGCAGCCGCTTATCTCCCTTCTGCTTGGGCGGACGTTGTGAAATAATTACACAAAGGGAATGTAGATAAGGTGTGACATCCCGCAGATCATCAAATCTTTTGTCCGATCAGATAACGCTTACCACGTGTTTCCCAGCTTTAGGTACCTACTTGTATAGATCTCCTGTGGTGAACTCGTCTCCATATACCACCGCCCCCCCCCTGCAGCCGAAATGTGGCAGTGGATTTCATGACCTTATAAAGAGCTGTCGCACACGAGTCACAGTCACACGCGTTTTACATTGCCATGTTGCGTGCGACCAGCGACTTTAAATCCAGCAAGTTTTGATTTTTTGCAATGGTCGTAGTTGCGTTTGGTCGCATGTTGCAACGCAACGACGTAGGCAATCATTAGCTGCCATGTCGGAAGGATTGCAAGTCTGCGGCGGTTGTGCAGAAAAATCTGCGGACTTCATCCCATACATCAAAGGGGTGAAATTGGTGATGAAAATCCGCGACAGAATTGACATTCTGCAGGTTCGGAAATCTGCAGCATTAGGCCTAATGCACACGACCGTAACTGTCTTCAAATACGGATGCACATCCGTAGCCGTCCGCAATTTCAGGAGCGCCCATAGACTTAAGGCCCTATTACACCGGACGATTTTGGCACATGCAGCGATCGCCAATCAACGAGACATCGCTCGCTTGCTCCTGTTACACGAAGCTATGGATGGGGATGAGCGGTCGTTACTCCGACCGCTGGTCCCCATCCATTATCATCACATCGGCAGCGCGTCTCCGTTTACGCCGAGATGCGCTGCCGACCACGACGATATTTTACGATTTTAGAACGATACGACCGGCAGATGATCGAGCGATTGCTCGTTGATCTGCTGATCGCTGCCCGGTTTACACAGGGAAATTATCGTTCTATGAACGCTCGTCTGCCCGATAATCGCCCCCTTTACACCATTTTTACTAGGCGCTTCTTTATAAATGTCCCCCAAGGCGTCTCTGCATATTCTTCAGTGAAAATCTACATTTCTTAGCACGGCTTTAGGTGCACGTCGGTGAAAACAAGAAATCCCGGGCCGTACAATTGTATGTGAAAAAGTGTAAATGAGAAGTATTGTCGGAGCTCGGCGGGGTCCATTTATAAGGTGCGTTGCCAAAACATTGCAAATATAATGCAGATATAGGAGGAGAGTACAGACACCCCTAGGAATACTACATTTATAGATACACTGGACCGTGATGTTAGCTGGTAGTCAATAGGGAAATATTACATTTTTGTGGCTCTGAGAACCGCTCCGTATTTTCAGACATGTGCGTTTTTTGCGCGTTGCAGTTCCGTGTGTCATCAGTGAATGGTGCGTGATTTGCCATCCTTATGACACGCGGTTTTGAGGTTTAGAAAAAGAAATGAAGAAAGTGGTTTTATTTTTCCCTTCATTTCTTGATCTACTGTTGCGCGAATCACGCACAGCACACGGAAGTGCGTCCGTGTGGTGCGCGTGATTTTCACGCACCCATTGACTTCAATGGGGGTGTGATGCGCAAAAAACGCTCAAGTATAGGACTTGTCATGAGTTTCACGCAGCGGACACACACTGCGTGAAAAACACGGAATGTCTGAATGTCCCCATTGCCTTACATACGTGATTTTCACGCGCGTATCATGGACGTGAACTACGCTCGTGTAAATAAGGCCTAAAGCACAGCAAGGGGGTGTGATGTTTTTTTCAGGTATTGTCCCATGGGCTTCTCTATAACCAGGATCACACTCGCAGTTTGGATGCAGTTTCTAGCGCAGTTTTTTAGGCCAAAGCCAGAAGCGGATCCTAAAGGAAGAAATGGTGTCAAAACTGCGTGTGATCGTGGCCTATGGGGAAAAAATGGCTGAAAACAACGCATGTCAAAAATGTGTGACTAAAAAACACATGAAATTGATGGCGATTTTTAGGCTCTGTTCACATCTGCATCGAAGGCTCCAGATTCCGTTGTTTTTTTGGCGGACAAAAGAGCAGTATGTCTGGCAAAATGACGGAAACCGTGACGGAGACCTGACAGAAGCCGTTAAAGTCAATAGGTTCCGTCGAGCACCACTGGTTTCCGACATGCAACGGATCTTGGGCTTGTCGTCGTTCTGCTCCTGTGACTGAGCAGAGCATCGGAAATACTGAACGCAGATGTGAACGAGCCCTTACGAGCGCAAAAGAAAGGCCACACAAAAAGTGTTTGTGAAGGAAGTCTAGGGGTATGTTCACACACACTAATTACGGACGTAATTCGGGCGTTTTTGCCCCGAATTACGTCCGAAAAATGCGGCTTGAAAGCGTTGACAAACATCTGCCCATTGAAAGCAATGGGCTGACGTTTGTCTGTTCACACGAGGCGTATATTTACGCGCCGCTGTCAAAAGACGGCGCGTAAATAGACGCCCGCGCCAAAGAAGTGACCTGTCACTTCTTGGGACGTAATTGGAGCCGTTATTCATTGACTCCAATGAAAAGCAGCGCCAATTACGTACGTAATGGACGCGGCGTTCAAGCGCCTGCACATGCCGTTTCTCCTGAAAACAGCCCCGTAATTTCGGCCGTTACAGACGCTGTAGTGTGAACATACCCTAAAGTGTAGCTAAACGTTCAACAAACTTCTGACATAGTGACATGTCAGAAGTTTTGATTGGTGGGGGGTCCGGGCACTGAGGTCCAGGCTCCCAGGCAATGCACGGACCGTGGAAACCACAGTCGTGTGCATGGACCCATTGCGGTCCTGTGCCATGAGGCCTAACATATAGGGTTATTTTTTTACTGAATGCCTCTGGTATACCTGACGCATAGGTATATACGCCCGACGTAGGCCAGTAGAATACTCTTTTGGTCTCTGCCGGTATAATGTGAGCCTATGGATACGTTTAAGGTTTCCTAACCAATTCGTGTAGCTAAGGCCCCATGCACACGAACGTGCTTTTGCGGCCGAAATTCCCCCGAAAATCCACGGGTGAATAGCGGTCCCATTCATTTCAATGGGCCCATGTACACGACCGTGGTTTCCATGGTCCGTGCATGGCCCAGGAGCCCGGACCACAGAAAGAACGGACATGTCTTATTACGGCCGTGTCCAGACTCATAGAAAATAATGCACGCGGCCATGTGCACGGCCCGCGATTTGCGGACGGCTCACAGGTGACACTCCGCGGCCGGCCGACCCGAAAATCACGGCCGTGCACACGGCTACGGTCGTGTGCATGAGGCCTTAGGCTCTGTTCACATCTGAGACGGAAAATCCATTAGGGGCCTTCGTCGCAGTTTCGGTGACAAATGATCGAAGAAATAGCGCAGCATGGTGCCCTATTTCTTCCAGTAAACCAACGGGCACCCTCACGAAAACCCATAATAGTCAACGGGTGACGTTGGGCGCCATTGGTGTCTGTTATGCAATGGCTCCAAAACGTCCGTTTTTTTTTAGTTCTTTTGTTGCTACGTTACAGAACAGGAAAAACTCAACGCAGATGTGAACTGAACCTAAAACGCAGTGTGAAAGGAGCTTTATGGGGGCATTGCTGGCACAATGGGGGCACTCGTGTAATATTTTAGTATTATCATTTTTATTAGTTTTATTTTTTCCTGTCAGTCACTGCATTATTTTAGAAATATTTTTTTTTTGCGCATGTTTCGTATCCGACAGTCAATTTCGCGCCATCTGGTTTCCAAGGCAACAATCCATCCCTTCGGCGCTCCTACTGGCCAACTGCGGTTGACGTAATCGATAGGCGGGAATTAGCCTTCCAGTCCCTGATTTTTCAAAAGGGGCCAGGCGTGAGTAGTAGATTACCACACGAAAGTAGGAGGAGGAGAGTGAGGGTAGGTGGAGAGCGGAGGAGGGAGCAAATCAACGCCAGAGAGGAGAGATTCAAACACAAACAACTGGATGGGCACCTACCCATCGGCGCCGGACACCGACTCTCTGCCCTCCCAGCACTAGATCCAGGCCGCAACGCCGCGTCCTCGAGTACGCACATCAACCGCCGTCAGCGCTTCCTCCTCGGGCCTGCCCTCTGCTTCGGCCCGCCTCACCTCTGGGTGTCTTGTGCGTTTCCCGCTCTTTCCTCTTACTCTTCGCCGAGGCCTGAACCCTCGCCATGTCCCGCTCCAACAGACAGAGGGAGTACAAGTGCGGGGATCTGGTGTTTGCCAAGATGAAGGGCTACCCCCACTGGCCTGCCCGGGTAAGTCGTCTTCTCATGTGTCTTATGTAATGTCTGGAACACGTCCTGAGCAACTGGTGGCTGGTGTGGAGATGGCGCTGGGCATGCTGGGACTTGTAGTCCTGCGCCGGAGGCCCAGCGAATGATGTATATAATATATATGTGGAGTCTAAACCGTATACGGTCCTCTAGTCTGGGTGCCTGTGGTATAGGATTTCCATAGTGTAGGATTCTGTGGGCACAAACAATGGCTTCCACCTGTAGCGCTGCAGGACTGGGCGAAACTACAAATCCCAGCATGCACTGCCAGCCGTTCTAGGTTAGCAGCGGGTTACGTGACCCCTCGTGTGCCGCACATCTGGTGTGAACGTGTGGAGGAGTACAGGCCTCATCATCTCCAGACATGTGACCAGTGCAGGGGGGGGGGGAGAAAGTTCAGTAGTCACTCGGCAACCAATCAGCTGGCTGCTTTCACTTACCATAGGGCTTGAGTCTGACTACTGTACATATCCCTTTAAATATATATGTCGTTTTTGGTTTTTTTTCAATATTTAAGTCGAGATTCTAAAAAAATAGTGCGGCGGCCATGTTGGTTAACCCCTTCAGCGCTGCAGCTTGTGATCGGAGGCTTGGAGTTTTCTATACTCATGAGTTTATCCTCTGCCTGCCTGATAACAGAGAACAATACATTGAACTTCGTGGTTTTGCATCCACTCATGGCAATGGGGCACAAGTTTGGATTTGCTTTGGTATCAGATGTTTTACTGCTACGTACTTAGTTAAATTAAAGGGCCAGCGGCTATATTGTGCTCCACCTGAAGGTTGCGGGATATTTGCGCTGTGGTGCATGCTGGGAAATCCAATCCACACTACAACTTTTACTGTTTACCCAGGTCTAAGCCAAATGCACTCTGCCCTAAATATTCCAGCAGCGGAAACGGGGACTTGTGTTCTGTGGTTGGCTGTGGAACTACATATCCCAGCATGCCTTGTGCGCTTTTTGTGTTCCGCAGAGATCGGTACGGTGGCGTGATTAGCGAAACTTGAGGGGGTATAGTCACAAGCGGCAGAAATCACCCCGTTCTCCGATATGGAGGGGATTTTCCACCTGGTTTCCGCATCAAAATCAACGCCAAAAAGCTTTGTGTGAATTGGGCCTTCACCTGCCTTAGGGTCAGATCACACAGTTTTCTGGCAGTGATTTTGATGCGGAAACCGCGTTGTAATCTGCGCCAAGGAACGCCCAAAATTGCCCACCTATTGATGTCAGTGGGAGGCAGCAGCGGTTTTAATTCCTAGGTGGCTTTTGGCCGTTCGCAAAAAAAAACGCGCTTTTTTTTTTTTTTTTAAATCGAGCGGTTTCCACCTCTGTCCTCCCATTGAAATCACTGGGGGCGGGGGGGGGGGGGAGCGGCGCTAGTTTTGGAGATGTTTTTTTTTTTCAGTCCTTTTTGCATTATATTTAATGGCCACAGGCACAAAAAACAGCGTCAAATAGAAGCCGGCAAGTCAATGTCTGCCTATCCAAAAACTGTGTGTGAACAAGGCCTTGTTGTGCATTAGCGCCCCTGTGCATTTAAAGGGGAACGCTCCTGTTATATATAATTATAAAGGGTAGCTAAGTTTTCCAAAAACTTTTGACATGTCAAAAGTTTTTTTTGAAAGTTTAGTTACCTTTTTAAAACAAAGTTTGTGTCTTTAAACTTCTGTCCAAAAACTCCTTCCCTCCTGCGTCCGGCGCTTCGTTCTTCCCTGGGTGATGTCGCTTTATGTGGAAAGTTTCGTGTACTATTCAGAGATCGGCTGCAGTAAAACCGGGCGGTGCAGGGCGGGGTGCCACTAATTTGTGCGCTTCATTTGCAGGTTTTGTGGCACAACTCCCAGATTTTATCAAGTGGCGTGAATCACCTCTTAAAGGGGCGCACCCCACCGATCTAACACCTGTCCAGTGCACAGGTGATCCTATGCCGGAATACCCCTTTAATGCAATCCCCCATTATAGCATATAGGAGGGACAATTGGTTCTCACTATTTGACGGTTCCACCATAACTAGAGCCTGTAATGTTAGAGGGGCCCGGGGCGGTCATCTCCTCCCCCGTTGGTCTGGTTGTGGCCCGGTGATGATTAAGTATCGCGCTTAGAGGGATCGGGGCCGCCATCCAGAGGTCTGAGCTTCTTCACCTGCCTCCTCCTCCTTCGCTCTTCTCTCCTCCATCTTTTCTTCTTCTGATCTGTTTTCTCCGGCTCGGACCCTGTTTGGTTTGGTCTTCCCAGTGATCGCAAGATTATGAGATCTGAGGGCCCATACCAGTGTCTGCGCCAACTTTATACTGTAATGTGTATGATCGGGGCTCTACAGCTTGTCCTGTAGCAGGAGGAGTTCTTTGGGATTGTAGACTTATCCAACATTTAGGCCATGGCTAAGAAGTTTTCGGGTCGTGGTCATGGGAGCGTGCAATGCGGCCACATTCAGTTTAAATGTCGCCGTGTGGCCCTAGCCTAAAAGTAGTGATATACAGAGGGGGGTATAGTCTGTGTAGTTCCTAGAGGTGCGGGCCAGGTCATAAGTGTGCAGCTGCTTAAGGCCCTGTTCACACTAAGGTTTTTTGCAGGTAAAAAAAATCTGCCTCAAAATTCCGTCTGGAATTGACCTGCCTGAACGCGAGATCGAGATCAATAAGGGGACCGAGCACTGAGACTCCCACCGATCGGTAAAACGAATCGTCAGACCCGCTCGGCTGAGTACTGAGCCGCTCTGTTTCTGATCGGCTTTCCTCGGAGCGGTGTACAGGGTCAATAGAAAGTCTGTGGCCCTACACCGCTCCGAGGAAAGACTATCCGTAAACGAAGCGGCTCAGCACTCGCCCGAGAGCTTCCACCGATCGCTACAACGAAGCAGCGGGAGTCTCAGTGCTTGGGCCCCCACTAGTCAAAACTTCTGACATGTCAAAAGTTTTCTTTAAAAAGTTTGGTTACCCTAAAAGCCGCTGCACGCTGACCTGGCCCGCACCTCTAGGCCGTTGGGGGGGGGGGGGTACCACTATATAGAACAGTACGGTTGACTACGCTATTCCATACAGTATTAAAGGCCGTATACACATAAACCAGTGCGAGTGAATGTTTAACGTATACGATGGCAGTGTGAACGAGGCCTTACTGATGGACAATCCCCCGGCCGGGTTCTGCTTTGTGTATGTGAGGACCTGTATGCAGGAATGCATAGTTGAGCTGTTGGCGGGGGGCCGCTCTGTGTGACCCCCTGAAGCATGTGCAGCCGGGCTGACGGCTCTCTATGGTGTATGTGCAGCCGGGCTGACGGCTCTCTATGGTGTATGTGCAGCCGGGCTGACGGCTCTCTATGGTGTATGTGCAGCCGGGCTGACGGCTCTCTATGGTGTATGTGCAGCCGGGCTGACGGCTCTCTATGGTGTATGTGCAGCCGGGCTGACGGCTCTCTATGGTGTATGTGCAGCCGGGCTGACGGCTCTCTATGGTGTATGTGCAGCCGGGCTGACGGCTCTCTATGGTGTATGTGCAGCCGGGCTGACGGCTCTCTATGGTGTATGTGCAGCGTGTCAGAATAACACGGATTATCTGCCACTCTTATATAGAGGCAGGACGGGTTAGTCTGTGGTATATTGGCGGCGGCCCCAGCTCTGGGAATAGCCGACGTGTCTCATCCTCTCGTAGTAATACTGGACTCCGCCAACTACAGCCCTTAAAATAACTTTTACAGTTGTCTGGAATACAGTGCAGCGGACGCCGGGCCGGCACCTCGTGTCTAACGCTTCAGTTCTGTCACCTCCGCAATAACCCCCCGTCCTCTTCCGGTGACCCATATTGGATTCTAGATATCCTATCGGTCCGGAGGGTAAATGTACAGCACAAGGCACTCCGGGGTTCTACAGGTGCAGTAGTATAGAGTGCGGCTTCTAGACAACCGCAGGTGAGTGGTCGCCATCTAAGGCTATGTTCACACACAGCAGATTTGTTGCAGACATTCATCACGTGCTACAGAAACGGCCCCATCTGCCCGTATGGAAGTGACTTTCAGTCGCATGAAGTCTGCCACATGTGAATGTAGCCTAAGAATCGCGTCGTGCTGCGGCAGAACGGAGTTCCTTTTTTACATGATCGGCCGTTTCCTACTTTTAGGTTTGAGAAATGGCATTTTCCTGCATGAAGTAATTTTGTTTCCCCACCTCGGAGCCAAAATACAGCCGCCTCCCGCACTCCGGCTGCTTATGAAACTACAATTCCCAGCATGCCCTGCCAGATTTTGGCTGGAATCTTGACGCTTTTGGCTCCGGGCATGCTGGGAGTTGTAGTTTCACAGCAGCTGGAGTGCCGGAGGTTGCTGACACCTCCCCCTCTGGACTTGTCACCTCGATGTCTGTCGCTTGCTGTAACTCGTGCGGTTATTTCTGATCTTCATCGTCTCTCGCAGTATCGTGACCTTCTTCGTCTCGCGAAGCTGCTGCGTCTCAGAAGTCTGGATTTTTTTTTTGTTTTGACAGCAGCTGCCAAGGAAACTCTGTCGAGGCTTTCCAGATTTTCGCTGAATTTCTGATCTAGGCTGAGTTCACACGGGGGGGGGGGGGGAAGCTGCATAATAGCGCGCAGCGTGTCCGTCCTGTGCGCCGCAGGGAATTCCGGGCGCGAAAAAGCGCACCAAACGGTGGTGAATTATTTTTTTTTTGCCAGAAAGTGTGTGTGCTGAGGAATAAAATTCCGCACTGCAGGTCAATTTCTGAGCGTTTATGACCTACATCAAAACCACGATTAACCGAACATGTGACCTAGAGACAGATTTAGGCCACACCCCTATTTGCATGCTACACCCTTGAATTAATATTTATCCCCTGAGCCTGCTGTATATAATATACCCCGTTCCAATGACTAGTGCAGGAGATCCCTCTGGTCTGTGCTGCTCAGCTATTGCGGGCACGGCCGGCCACCCGCCGACCGCCACCCGCATTTTCGGGCCGTGCTCCCATACAAAGTATGGACATGTTCCATAATTTTCGGAACATTTCTACGGCACGGACGCCCATCAGTAGCGCTACGGAAAGGTGTCCGAGTTCAATGAAAGTGAATGGGACAATTTTTGCGGACCGCAATTGCGGTCCCCAAAAACAGAGGTTTTTTACGGTCGTGTGCATGGGGCGCATCAATGCGGAGCCTCAGCCCGGGAATAGCGTAGTCATATGTATCTGCTAATTCTCTGGGCTGAACCATTTTGAGTTCTGCTCTGCAGTTTTTTTAGTGTCTTGGCTGCGTAGAGTAAAACGCGTCGCCACAAGAAGATCATTAACGTTCCCACAAGTTCTATCAGCGATCAGTACGTTCTTCTTCTTCCTCCATATTTTATTGTGTCCATCGTGAATTGCACGTCTTTTAAAGGGGAACTCCAAAAAAAAGTGATCGTCTCCCGTGTTATTCATGGAGTCTGTTGCAGATCAAAGCTCACAATGTCCCCAGCCTGAAATCCTATCCGTGCCAGTGGCGAACTTCCAGCAGCATTGACTGAGGGCTGGGATTCATCCAGTCGTCTTATCACATCCGGTACAGGGTCCGAAAAAGCTCCGGCTGTTTAGATCATGGTGCTTGCCAGGTAGCTGAGAACACGGAGCAGCTGAAGGGTTGGCACATACTCTGCCCGCTTTATTACAATATGAGGCTGCGTTATTAGAAGCTGCAGGGGTCAGCGACCTTCAGCTGCTGTCAAACTACAACTCCCAGCATGCACTCACAACCAAAGGCTTTGTCATTCCAGCCAATGGCTGTCCGGGCCCGCTGGGAATTGTACATTTACGGTTGGCGTGACCCCTGAACTCCATGGTGAATGTGATGCCCAAGTGACCTCCTGGAGGTCGTATACGACACTGGTCGGCTTTGTAGGACGTGTGGCCTTTGCGGCCACTAATCCGGGGGGGGGGGGGGGGGGTTATCCGGTACTTGAGGATAGTTTGAGCCGTAGTCTTATCTGATTCCTTGTGCATGGGTCGGGAGATGTCACTTAAAGACCGCCCTATCGCCTCTCCTGACATGTCTATTTGACTAATTACTTGTATTCCCCATGAATTAGAGCTCTCCGTTGTGCCGGTCCTCTGTTATTCCTCTTAAAATTCACCGGATGTTACCATTCCCCTTGTTAAATGGGCGTGTCTACACACACACACACACACACACACACACACACACACACACTGTCAGCGTACTGATGGGACAGTTAGTCTGTGTAGGGACACGCCCCCAACTGGTGACACCGTTGTCAATTTATTCATACGTTTCCAGGAGGAAGAACAGAGGAACATTACAACATCGAGTGCTAAGAAAATGTTTCTAAATGGTTATTTTACAGGGGATACAATTATTTACTAAAACAGAGGTGTCAGAGGTGACTGGTCCTCCTATTAATGGTGCGGGGAGGGATTGAAGGAGGCAGAAGATTAGAGTCCGGGGTGTAACGCAACGTCTTCACTGCACAACCGGTTTACATCTAAACTATCATTAAATCTCGGTCTAACCGGATGAGGTTCATTGTTCGTAATAAGTGTGGGATTAGTGCAGCGTTTACTCCCATGGCTCCTAATTGATGTAGGGATGGCATTGCCCGCCTAGGATGGCATTGGCTGCTGGCACGGAACAAACCTAATCAGACTGAAGAGATGTACAGCCGGTGGGGTGCAGTCATAGACCCTCTGTGACCCCCTCATAATGTGCCGCACACTGAGACGGCGATATGAAGCGGCTTGCATGAGCAAATGTGCGAATCCCTGGGGAAGAAGGGGGCAGACCGCCGGTACTGAGGGCGATGGCACAACATCCGGTCTATAGCCGGGTCCAAGTGATACCAACAGTCCAGAGACTCGTCTGCCAGGGGTCCGGCTCAGTGGTCTTTATCGTTCAGTGTGTAATGCCGGAGTCCCCCATAATGTCCTGCGGGAATATGGTTGTCACTCACTTAACTCTTCACTGCCTGCACTAGACTAGACCAGTCCGGTGAACGGTCACTTGTCAACGCCGTTCTAATCCAGCTCTCTTTGGGATGAGTCTGACAGACTGGTTGCTAGGGATTTGCTGCCTGACGACCTGCAGTCTGTCCTAAGTGCTGAGCACTTCCCTAGTAACCAGCCTGGCTCCGATTTCTCAGGTCTTCTGCTCAAGACAGAATTTCCTCTCTTGTGGATGGATTTCTCCTGTGTAGTGGTCGATCGCTTCTCGATGTCCGGCTCTGATCCGCAGCAGAGTATCGCAGCCAGCACTGGCCCTGCAGCAGATCACTGCCCTGTCTATTGTGTAGCTGGGTGGGTGTTTAGCGGCACATGTGGCCTTACTGACATGCGCCCACGTGCTGCCGGCAGTCCGCACACAGTCCGCCTTGTTCTGCTTTTCCTAAAGGCCTTTGGCATTTACTGTGTTCATGTCGGCGTATTCGCCACAGCTAGGACACCGGGGGAGAACATGCGGGCGCTGATGCATTATGGGGTGTATAGAGACCGGGTAGCCGTTACATGGGATGTATCTCACTCTTAGAGGTTTATAAGGCAGGCGCTGGGTGGTGGTTCCCCAGGGAAGACCTCGAGCGATCCGTGAGAGTGGATTCCGGGACCAGGACTGGTTCACTTTCTTTTTTAGGATTCTTTATATTATTATAGATTTATTTATTTTTGCATATTTTATAATTTTTATTTTTATATATTAAATTTTTTAAATGTATTTATTATAAATGTTGTTTTCTATATTGGCCTCTTATTTAGTACAAATAATTTTCTGGCTGATTGACTTCATAGTCCTAATACTTGTCTTCATTTCCCTCCAGATTGATGAAATCCCGGAAGCCGCCGCCAAGTCCTCGTCTAACAAATACCAAGTCTTCTTCTTTGGGACGCATGAAACGTACGTATTGGGGGGGGGGGGGGGGGAGAACGGCATGAACAGTGATGAGATGATGGGGGGGGGGGGGGCCGTGTCCTGTCTTCCGGGCACATCCACTAATAATTGTGTTCCTTGTCTCGTCACGCAGCGCCTACCTGGGTCCTAAAGACATCTTCCCCTATGAGGAGACCAAGGAGAAGTTTGGAAAAGCGAACAAGAGGAAAGGTTTCAGCGAGGGACTCTGGGAAATCGAGAAGAATCCCACCGTAAAAGCTTCAGGATATCAGGTACCCGACCCCTCCGCGTTTTTCCCGCCGTCGCTCGTCCGTCCCGTCATTGTTTTATTATCTGAGGTGTGACGGCTCTTCCTAATCTTTAATTCTCAATACGTTTTTATTTTTTTTATTACGCAGCCTTCTCGGAAGAAAGGTTCAAAAGCTGCCGGACGTGGTGGTGGCGGTGATACCGCGAAGGACGGAGAGAAGGTAGAGGGGCCTATGTTACTTAGATTAGGATGTCTGTGACTTTCTAACCTGTTGTATTTCAATTCACGCTCTGCTTGCTGTCTGTGAACGGTTGCATTTTTTTTTGTTACATCCGGCGGCTGCCACCCCAAACTGATCACGTCACAGGTGTAGGGTTTGTTACAAGGTAGAGCTCTGATACATGTGACAGGCTGGTGAGCGCCGTATTGGAGGTGATAAATAATCAATAAAGTGTCCTGTTTAGGGCAGCCGTAAACCCGTTTGATGCCGCGATTATATTTTATCAGAACGATTCTCCATACAAAGCGCTTAATAACCGGGGTGGACTGATTATGTGACGACGTGGCCTAACACAACGCTGATGCTCGGATTTTATTTCTTCTTGTTTCCTTGATCTAAAAATACTCCCTCCAATTCTTACATAAAGGCCCCTCCCCCATACGTGGGTAGCAGTAATATTAAATCTCCACAAGAGGGCACCACTCGGTCTTACATACTCCTGTCTATTTTTTTTTATTAGGCAACACCAAAAAACGTTCAAAAGCTGAAGCCGCCGCCGAAGAAGAGGAGGAGGAAGATGAGGAGGAGGAGAAGCCGGAGGATGACGGAGAGAAGAAAGGGAGCGCCGACGGCAGCAGCGACGAGGAGGGGAAGTTGGTAATCGACGAGCAATCTAAGGAGAAAGGAGAAAAGGCGGCAGCCAAGCGGAAAGCAGAGGACGCCGCAGAGGTAGGTTATATACAGAGCTGTGTGTTATATAGAGGGGGAGGGGAATACCTTCTCCTTACTAGTCCAGTCTAGCCTTGTGTGCGACACTTCTGCAGCTTTGTATTAGTGATCGGTGGGGGTCTCAGCGCTCGGACCTCCACCGATCAAAACTTCTGACATGTTTTCATTTTTTTTTAAAGCTTTAGTTACCCTTTAAATGCCGCTATGTTTCTGCCGTAGTGCAGGCCCGGTCACATCCGCTGGACCATTAATAATCCTCTAACCATGGGCCATTCTCTCCGCAGAGTTCTCCCAAAAGAGTGAAGACGGACGAAGAGCAGGGAGATGACAAATCCGAGAAGAAGGAACCTGCGAAAGAAGAGGCCAAGCCCAAGCCGGAGGCAAAAAAAGACGACAAGCGCGAACCTGCCGAAACAGAGGATCTAAAAAAGGAGGAAAAGGCCGAGGAGAAATCCCTAGAAGAAACTAGTAACAGAGACCAGGTGAGAAACGCTGCCATACACAAATACGAGAGAGTTTGGAGACTTGGGGTCTGTTCACACGTTGCGGTAACACATTTACAGCGTTGGGTTGTTGCTATACTGTGTTTTTATTTTTTTTATTTTTTTCCTCTTGCAGCTAAAATGAGTTTCTCCCTCCTGATTGGGCAGAATCCCGATGACCTTTTCCTATACGGGGAGACGTGGGGGCTTTAAAGAAAAAAAAAATACTTTGAAAAGAGAAAAAAAAAACCTGGGGAATGAACACTTCATCATCCATCATATCTGCAACCCAAGCAAGAAAATCATTGTTAAATTGGCATCAGATCAGGGGCTTCAATCGTCTTAACCCGAATAAGAGACATAAAACCGTTCTTGACCTGTCTAGAGCCGGTGACGCCGGTCCTGTCTATCACATACTGTTGTATATAGTGCCGGCGCCGACCCACATGTCTCTAGAAGGTTCTGTCCTCACGACGTCGGCCGAGCCGCCTGATCTAAGGTTTTTCCTTTTTTATTCGGTTTTTCTTTTATATTATTATTGTGCTGTTTTTTAATCCATAACATTCTGGACGATCTTGTAAATGTTGGAGCTCCTCCGATACACTGACCGGAACGAGAATACGTCGGGATCGCAAAAGCGTCTTAATCTGACCGGCCGGAACACGTCCTATAATCTTCCTCCCACGTTTAAGATCCTGTATACATCCGAGGCCTGCTTCACGCGGTCAGTGAGATACAGACGTATGTCCCGGGCACAGTTCAGGGAGCCGGACTCCTAGCGTCAGTCATCCATGATGCTCCCTGTACTGAAAACATTACAGTATGGGACCGCAGGAAGACGGACTCCTAGCATCATGGATAACAGACGCTAGGAGTCCGGCTCCCTGAACTGTGTGCCGTCCGGGACATACGGACCGACTCGGCCGTGTGAAGCAAGCCTAAAAGGGGTTGTCTCAGGATTAAAAGTTATCCCCTATCCACAGGATAGGTGATGACATAATGACCGGTGAGGGTCTGATCACTGGGAACCCCACCGATCCCGAGAACAGGTGTCCCGTCCCTCCGATTGAATGGAGCGGCAGGTCGTGCTTGTGCACTCCATTCTCTATGGCGCTGCCGGAGATATTCGAGTACAGTGCGCATGCTTGACCTGCCGCTCCATTCGGAGAAACGAGAACCTCATGATCGGTGGGGGTCCCAGTGGTCGGACCCCCACTGATCATAACCTTTTTTTTTTTTTTTTTTTTTTTTAAATCTTAAGACAACCCCTTTAATTGTATAGGGCCACGGGTTATGTTCAACCATTGATGCAGTTAAATTTTTTTTTACCCCTAGTCCATGATGGCGCCTAGAGATAAACCTGGGTGTCCCCATGAGTCTAGGGGCAAATCCAATTACCATTAATGGGTTTTCCGGGGATTTATGGACTAGTTTGTTTTTTGGACCCTCCACCGGCTGCACCAAAGATGTTTCCCCCCCCCCCCCCCCCCCCCCCCGGTAACCTGCGCTTCTGACAATTAATGTAGAGTTATAAATATTTTATATACAGGGTGGACCGTACCACTATTTTATCCCCCTATAAAGCCTATAGAAGCTGCTTTTATCCACCCGCTAGATCCCGCAGTGTATAAAGGAGACGCTATTAACCTATTATGTGTTTTTTACCTTGTTGGAACTTTTTAAAACTGGATATTTTGTCTTTTCTGTATCGGCTTTTTATGTTTTATTTCAGATCCTCCAGATAAATGTTTTTTTTTTTTTTGTTGTATACACCGTCTTTGTTTCCGGCTGCAGAGCATCGCAGCTTCAAGAAAGGAAAAGGGGTGACCCCAAAAAAAAATAATAAATCTAGACTTTAGTATAATGTGGATACTTGGTGTGTGTATATAGTTACATTGCAGATATATAAAGGAATCTCCCTGCTTGAAAGAAGTGGCTGTAATATAATAAACACTAAACGTAGAATATTCCCCGCAGCGTGTGTGACACCTTCATGTTGGCGCAGCAGCCTGGCACCTCCAGGGCATTGAGCCGGTGACTGCTGCTCCAATGACCTAGTTCTGGGTCTAAATCGGACGTTGGCAAATTAAAATAAAGTCTCCCGGCTGCTCTGCGTTGTGTTATCGTGTGGCTAGAGTCCTGAAGGAAATAAGTCCCGCCCTGGAACAGCGCCACTCTTGTCTACAGGAGGTTTCTGGTACTGCAGCTCAGGGGTATCGGGCTGAGCTGCAATACCAGACGCAGCCTATGGATAAGAGTGGTGTTTTTATAATCTTGGTGACTATTATACATGGTCTTTGCACAGTTTTAGCTTGTGTGGGGCTCCGGCCCCCCCCCGGATCGCTGTTAGGCTCAATACTTGGACGTTGTATGGCTTCCACGCACTGCAGAGAATTGTACGCCGTGTGCATGACCCCGAAGACTGACGTCAGATTACCAGTACTACATAGCGGACTGCTGTATACTGCAAAGTACAGACAGCCGAGCTGCTTATCTTTTGGCCCAGGGTGGCAGTGACTGCTCATCATCAGACAGAATTTAACTGGTTTTATATATGGACTTAATCTGCTTAAAAAGTTAAATTCAATTACATCCTGTATTATACTCCAGAGCTGCATTCACAATTCTGCAGGCCTCGCCTTTCCTAGCATTACTTGCTGGTTCAGTGCCTGCTTACAGCTTGTTCAGGTAATTGGCAGCACAGTCGCAGTGCCAAACTGTAAGGAATGCGTCTGTAGACATGCTGGCTATTTCCAATTGCAACCAGCAGAATTACAAATGCAGCTCTGGAGTATAATACAGGATAAGTAATGTACACAGTGACTCAACTTCTTTTGTAGATCACATAAGCTGTAAATTGATGATCATATGTGGATATTCCCTGTAACGTCAGAGGTTCACCGTTTTCTTACTTTCTGGCGGCCGCGTTGCTCTGACATGAAGGTGCCTTGCTTTTTAGTGTCTTATATGACCACAGGTTTAACTCCTTATAACCGCGTCCTACTGTTACGTTGTTGCTGCCTCTAGCATTGCCTTAGTCTGTACAGTCTGATCTCCTGTCTGGCTCTATACAGCAATAATGGCTTTAATTAGAGTCCGAAAACAGTCCATGCCTAATGCGACTTGTCGTTCAACCATTACTCGAGAGCAACAGGTTAATTATTTGTAACTTAAAGGGGTTGTCTAGGATTAGAAAAACATGGTTGCTTTCTTCTAGAAACATTGCCACACCTGCCCCATGGGTTATCTGGTATTGCAGCGCCGCTCTAAAAGTTAATGGGTCTGACCTGCAGTACCGCACACAACCTGTGTACAAGTGTGGTGCGGTTTTAAGAAACAAGCCATGTTTTTGAGAACTCTGTCCTTTGGAGGGAGAGGTGAAGATTAGATGCGGCTTGAGTGTTTGGGCCTTATTGTCAGAGTTCCCCTCCTCCGCTGTCGCAGTGGACGTGTCTTAAAATAACAACTTTACCTAAACTTGACCTACGGCTCCTAACATGGCCATATACTTAAGCTCAGGATCGGATACAATGTGGTACGTTGAATCGCTCGTAAGACAAACCTGCAGATCAGGAAAATACACGGTCGAAAAAAAATCCATCATGCAAAAAAAAATATTTCCCCACACCGTAGTCGGTCGTCAGCGATCAAACGATCGCTCACATATATAATCTTAAAACAATGGTCACACGAATGGTCAAAATAGTCCGTATTTTATTTTTTCTTCCTTTTGAGCTTTATGGGTCTTGAGGCCTAAGTGGGCTGTGAATATTAAAATTGGGTTTAGTGATGCAGCCGCAGAGCCTCCTCCCCTCCCCACACATCTGGAGTGTCAGCATCACATTTTCACTAATAAAGGGTTGCAGCCCCAAATCCTCCACGTCACACGGCTACTTGCATCATGGAACGGAAAAGTAATTTTGTAGCTAATGTTTTTAATAAAATAAAAAGTGGCAAAAAAAAAAATCCGGATTACAAATCAATTGCCTGGAAGAGTCATTTCTAGCTCATTTTATAGGTAGTTTTATATTTTATCCCCCCCCCCCCCTGCTCTTGCCAGTGTCTGTATCCCCCTCCCCATCTTGCTATGTGATGTAATCAATAAATTTGTAACATGCAGAGAATTCTTCCCTCAACTTTTATTTTTATTTTATTTTTGTGGGTTTTGCAGTTGTGATGAAAGCGATTGTTTAAAATTTTAGCTTTTGGTATAGTTCTGTAGACTGCAGATCTTTTGGACAAATAAACAGATTATTATTAAAATAAGAAATCTTTGCCTTTTTACTTTTGTGTGTTTTTTGAGTCTTATACGGAGACCAGGAAGTAGGGGAGGTCACATGACACGGCTTAGCCAATAGAAAGAAACCAATACAAACATGGGAGCTCTGATCCAAGATCGCTGTGATTTGCATATGGGAGCACTGATCCATGGTCACTGATTTACATATGGGAGCCCTAATCCAAGATCGCTTTGATTTGCACATGGGAGCACTGATCCATGGTCACTGATTTACATATGGGAGCCCTAATCCAAGATCGCTTTGATTTGTACCTCTGGCACAAAATTTCTATATACAAAAAAGTGAAACCAGGAACCAGAGGAGAAAAACGGACAGGAAAAAGGAATGACAGAACAAATGGACACACGGAACATGTGCAGACGCAACACAGAGAACGTCCTTCCTTATAAGGCCTGAATGTCAATAAGTAAGTGCCCCCTTACATGAGAATGTGTCGTGTTCATTTTAGCCTCCTTAATTAGATGTAAGTAGATGGTTTTTTTTTACATTTCCTTGGGTGTGACTATATTGTAGACACACCCTTCCTGTGTAATCCGTGCAGCAGGGAGTGTGCGCTTTATGGCAGCTGACATAATTGACAGTCAACTGACAGCTCTATTTTTACAGTCTCCAGGAAGTGACGGAGTACAGCCCCTCCCCCAGAGACCAGGGGAGATCTATACAGGACCTTATATGTGTATATAGTGTTACTATCCTGCCTTATCTAGACTTCCAGTGCTACAATAGAGATGTCATGATCGCCCACCCTCTAATGATAATGAGCGGATTCTCCTTATTCTGTCCCAGTCTATACGGCAAAGCTAACAAGTGAGCTACTGAGAACAGGAAAAATCATCTTGTAACTGCTTTCCAAAAATTATGTGGATAGTCCAAATCAAAAAATGTGTAGGAGTAAAACCTAATTTAAATATTTTTTTCATACTAGTCTTTGGCTTTGTGAGCTCCACATTTGCCCTAAATTTTTATATACAGAAAAAGTATAAGAACGTATGCCGGCCATAGCGCAGCCACATTTTAGTGCCTGTGTTACGCCCGCATTACCCGGCTTCCTGTGGTTCTACTAAGGCAGATTTCTAGAACCGGTTTGCGGCAGGAATTAGGCCTATGAGGCTGCCAAGGATGACCAATCCGATTCTAGTGGTCATTATCAAGTTTAGCTGTCCCTCTTTTCTTACCCCGTCCTCCGCACCGTCTCTATATGAATCACGAGCTGTTGTGTTTGTCCAGACGTCACTTTTTATTGCTGTATTTGCCGCAGACACTCGTATATAGGTTCCCGGTGCTGTCATTGCTCTTGTATAGATGTGTCATGATGTCTCTGCTTCCAGTTCCACGGTAGGCCGTCCCGTCCTTCTAGACATGTCTGTGACAGTAGTAATAACAGAGGCGGCCACCTGAAATGTAGAAGATCATCAGATCGTAAACCCCCAGAGACCATCAATACAATATCGGCATCAGCCTGGCATAATGTGATGTATTAGAGTCTTCGCCTTCAAGGTCCAGGATTAGGAAAACCTGGACGCTTTCTTCCTAGAACAGCACCACACCTCCACAGGTTGTATGTGGTATTGCAGCTCAGCCCTATTCCCTACAATGAGGCTGAGCTGCAATACCAGACACAACCCATGGGCAGGCGTGGTGTTGCTTTGGGAAGAAAGCCGTCCTGTTTTTCTAATCCGGGGCCATGCCCCTTCTCAGAATGCCATGTTATGAAGACTACTCGAGACGCTTTCCTTGCCATCCTCCTCTACCCAGAACACCCAAGTAAAACCAGGCGCTATCAACGAAACCTTGTTTGCCCATCAATGAAGAAGGTTGGGCAGCAATTACTCATGTTCTCGGAGACAGGCGCCAAGGAAGAGTCCAATGGGGATCTAGAGACCTAAATTTAACCCGTTACAACAACCAATACATATGATCGGAATAGAGACCACGAGCTTGGACCTTTATGGATTTCCAGAATGAATGGGCTGCTCTATAGAAAACCCAAACCTCCTTGGCACTGCCCATAGACTAGAGTTACTGGAAGTATCTGACATCAGCATATGACTTGGTATGAATGATCCTGTGATCTGAGGGTTGATCTGAATGGTGCAGTAGAGGTTCGGGGGGGGGGGGCCATTGGTTTGGTACAAGGTGGTCTCAGGTCATGGATGCCATGTGGTCTACCAACGTCACAGACAGGACTGGTCAGGTAATAGAAGATCCATCAACAGGCACTGACCAGTCTGGTATGACATTGGTCACTCAATGAAGAGGTCCTAGAAGTCCATGACGGTGGTGACGCATCCTTCTAGCCTTACTCCATAGTCTCTATATGATACATTGTTACGTTCAGTCATAAGAACCTTTCTTGCCGTCTCTAGGTCTCCTATGAGCGAGTACTCTTCGTCTGAGTTGAAACCGCCTCCGGTGGGGGTGAGAACGGTCAGGGGCCGTTTTCTTGATGTCTTTGATATCTTGAGATTGGGTAGATGGCAACTCCAAGTTGCGTCTCTCGTAGGCGCCATGTAGCTCTCCTGTTTCCAGCTGCATATTCCTGGGTGTTGACCACTGTCTGGCGGAGGAGCATCAGAAACGTGTAAGACCAGCCAGGTGACGTGCTCAGCTCCATTATGACATCACATGACATCAGTGATGAAGATACAGAATATACAGTCAGAGCATAAAGTTCTTTGGCCATCTGCTATTTTATGTGCTTGTTTCCATTTCTTAGAAGATCATACCCTCTTATAGTCACTGTAGTTTTTGTTTTAGAATGGTGGTTTTAGTCTTGCAATGGAATTCTATTTCTTATCTTGCCACCTAGTGGTCACTGAGGTATGAAAAAGTGTTACCATGCCCTCTAGTGGTCATTGTAATAAATTGTTTTGGAATTGTTCTGAGGAAGGTTTCCAAGTGTGAGGCCTCATACACACGTCAGTATTCTGGTCAGTATTTTGCTTCAGTATTTGGAAGCCAATACCAGGAATGGGTCCATAACACGGAAGTGGTGCAAATCTTGATTATAGGTTTTCTCTGTTTTTGTTCCACTACTGGTTTTGCTTCCAAATACTGAAGCAAAATATGTTTTTTTTCTCATTTGCGTTTTTTGCAACGGACTCCGCCGCGATAGTCGCAACACATACCTCTTTGTTGCGGATTTTACCTCCCTATTGAATTTAATAGGGAAAACCAGCGATGATTTGACGTGCTGCGGAGTGAAGAATCGCACCACAGGTCAATTTTTGAACGTTTTTTCGGCGGGTTATTTACGCAGCGTGTGGATGAGATTTTTTCAAGAAATTACAGGTTTGGTTTTCTGACTCCTTAAAGGATCCGTCTCGCTGGATCATAATAATAATGACGTGTCGGCGCACAGGGAACACACCACAAATCACTAAGCGCTTTTATTGATGATCCTACACAAATTTTCTGCTGCATCGGTTCCACGGAAGACGGTCGCCGGCGGTGAGACGTTTCAGGGCTTCGGGATGTGGGTGATGGTCGGACATTTGCAGCAGAATCTTTCCATCTATCCCCTTCTTTTATAGTGATAGTAATAGCGCATCCGCCCACCTACAAAAAAAAAAATAATGACATCATATCAACCGGTTCGGGACCGGACACCGTTCAGACTACCCCACGTTAAACAGCTTTAACGTTTTATTTGTTGGGCTGGCGATGTGATTTTTTTTGAGATTTTCCAATACAGATTTCTTTTTATTTATTCATTTTTATACTTTTTTTTTTTTTGCTATTTTTAGGCTTAAAGTTGTAATTTTTTTAATTTTTTTTTTTAAAAAAAGAACATGCTTTTTTATGCTTTAGCTATTATTTTCTGGTAATAATATCGCTTACCCTAAAACAGACTTTTTAGTTGTGATCGTCATTGTCTACCGTCAATTTTGATATATAACATGTCTATTGTAGGGTGATTAGTTCAGGGCTAGCGTTACGACTGATTGGCGGGTGAAGTGTTTTTTTTGGGGGGGGGGGTGTATTTTATTTTCTACTTCTATTTTTTATTATTATTATTGTCTGTCCCTCGACCACTGGCGGGCTTGATTTTCACACTATTGACATTGAGCGCTGTGTATGTGAAACCAGAGAAGACAGAAACGAAGAAAAACGCTTCGATCTCCTCTCCAGGGTCCCCGGTTTAAGCCCATACCCTAGATGTACTAAGGCGTGGACTTTAAGGACCTGTAAATATATAGTGGGTGGTCCTGAACCAGACAAAGTACAGCGGTACAGTCATCATTGTACATTGTTACAGGTCATGTTGCGGGTCCGCTGTCAGTGGCGTAACTATAGGGGTCACAATTGCAACTGGACCACGAAGCCAGGAAGGCCTGTGACCCCCCCCCCCCCCGTACCACGTCTACCCACCGTTACTCTAGTAACAAGTCTATGTAGTAAACTACACAGGCCCCTGTTACTATAGTAACATCTCCACATACTATCCCTCCTCGCTCCTTACTCGGGCCGGGTACAGCGCTGGTGCTGACCACTTTCAGTGTCTCCGGATATGTGCACTGCGTACAACGTCGTGACCCGTGACGCTGAATGGCGTCAAGACCAGATCTGCGCCCGGATGAAGAGGACCCGAGTCAGGAGCGAGGAGGATAAGTATAAGAATGCTGGGTCCCTGTATCTAATCCTATCATGTGTGATACCGTCTGCTGGGTCCCTGTATCTAATCTTATCATGTGTGATACTGTCTGCTGAGCCGTGTATCGAATCCTATCATGGGTGATACTGTCTGCTGAGCTGTGTATCTAATCCTATCATGTGTGATACTGTCTGTTGAGCTGTGTATCTAATCCTATCATGTGTGATACTGTCTGCTGAGCTGTGTATCTAATCCTATCTTGTGTGATACTGTCTGCTGATCTGTGTATCTAATCCTATCATGTGTGATACTGTCTGCTGAGCTGTGTATATAATCCTATCATGTGTGATACTGTCTGCTGAGCTGCGTATCTAATCCTATCATATGTAATACTGTCTGCTGAGCTGCGTATCTAATCCTATCATGTGTGATACTATCTGCTGAGCTGCTGTATCTAATCCTATCATGTGTGATACTGTCTGCTGGGCCCTATATCTAATCCTATCATGTGTGATACTGTCTACTGAGCTGTGTATCTAATCCTATCATGTGTGATACTGTCTGCTGAGACCTGTATCTAATCCTATCATGTGTGATACTGTCTGCTGAGCTGTGTATCTAATCCAATCATGTGTGATACTGGCTGCTGAGCTGTGTATCTAATCCTATCATGTGTGATACTGTCTGCTGAGCCGTGTATCTAATCCTATCATGTGTGATATTGTCTGCTGAGCTGCGTATCTAATCCTATCATGTGTGATACGGTCAGCTGAGTCCTGTATCTAATCCTACCATGTGTGATACTGTCTGCTGAGCTGTGTATCTAATCCAATCATGTGTGATACTGTCTGTTGAGCTGTGTATCTAATCCTATCATGTGTGATACTGTCTGCTGAGCTGCGTATCTAATCCTATCATCTGTGATACTGTCTGCTGAGCTGTGTATCTAATCCTATCATGTGTGATACTGTCTGCTGAGCTGTGTATCTAATCCTATCATGTGTGATACTGTCTGTTGAGCTGTGTATCTAATCCTATCATGTGTGATACTGTCTGCTGAGCTGTGTATCTAATCCTATCTTGTGTGATACTGTCTGCTGATCTGTGTATCTAATCCTATCATGTGTGATACTGTCTGCTGAGCTGTGTATATAATCCTATCATGTGTGATACTGTCTGCTGAGCTGCGTATCTAATCCTATCATATGTAATACTGTCTGCTGAGCTGCGTATCTAATCCTATCATGTGTGATACTATCTGCTGAGCTGCTGTATCTAATCCTATCATGTGTGATACTGTCTGCTGGGCCCTATATCTAATCCAATCATGTGTGATACTGTCTACTGAGCTGTGTATCTAATCCTATCATGTGTGATACTGTCTGCTGAGACCTGTATCTAATCCTATCATGTGTGATACTGTCTGCTGAGCTGTGTATCTAATCCAATCATGTGTGATACTGGCTGCTGAGCTGTGTATCTAATCCTATCATGTGTGATACTGTCTGCTGAGCCGTGTATCTAATCCTATCATGTGTGATATTGTCTGCTGAGCTGCGTATCTAATCCTATCATGTGTGATACGGTCAGCTGAGTCCTGTATCTAATCCTACCATGTGTGATACTGTCTGCTGAGCTGTGTATCTAATCCAATCATGTGTGATACTGTCTGTTGAGCTGTGTATCTAATCCTATCATGTGTGATACTGTCTGCTGAGCTGCGTATCTAATCCTATCATCTGTGATACTGTCTGCTGAGCTGTGTATCTAATCCTATCATGTGTGATACTGTCTGCTGAGCCATGTATCTAATCCTATCATGTGTGATACAGTCTGCTGGGCCCTATATCTAATCCAATCATGTGTGATACTGTCTGCTGAGACCTGTATCTAATCCTATCATGTGTGATACTGTCTGCTGAGCTGTGTATCTAATCCAATCATGTGTGATACTGGCTGCTGAGCTGTGTATCTAATCCTATCATGTGTGATACTGTCTGCTGAGCTGTGTATCTAATCCTATCATGTGTGATACTGTCTGTTGAGCTGTGTATCTAATCCTATCATGTGTGATACTGTCTGCTGAGCTGTGTATCTAATCCTATCTTGTGTGATACTGTCTGCTGATCTGTGTATCTAATCCTATCATGTGTGATACTGTCTGCTGAGCTGTGTATATAATCCTATCATGTGTGATACTGTCTGCTGAGCTGCGTATCTAATCCTATCATATGTGATACTGTCTGCTGAGCTGCGTATCTAATCCTATCATCTGTGATACTGTCTGCTGAGCTGTGTATATAATCCTATCATGTGTGATACTGGCTGCTGAGCTGTGTATCTAATCCTATCATGTGTGATACTGTCTGCTGAGCTGTATCTAATCCTATCATGTGTGATACTGTCTGCTGAGCTGTGTATCTAATCCTATCATGTGTGATACTGTCTGCTGAGCTGTGTATCTAATCCAATCATGTGTGATACTGGCTGCTGAGCTGTGTATCTAATCCAATCATGTGTGATACTGGCTGCTGAGCTGTGTATCTAATCCTATCATGAGTGATATTGTCTGCTGAGCTGCGTATCTAATCCTATCATGTGTGATACGGTCAGCTGAGTCCTGTATCTAATCCTACCATGTGTGATACTGTCTGCTGAGCTGTGTATCTAATCCTATCATGTATGCTAAGATGTGTATCTAAGCCTATCCTGTCTGCTAAAATGTGTATCTAATCCTATCATGTGTGATACTGCCTGTTGGGCCCGGTAGCTAATCCTATCCAGTGGCAGAGCTATGAGGTTGTAGTCTTATAGATATGCTGTCTCTGATATATGTATGTATATATATATATATATATATATATATATATGTGTATATATATATATATATATATATATATATATACACATTATACATTTTGGGGGTTGGGGGCATAACCAGTGGCGTAACTACCGCTATAGCAGCAGTAGCTGCTGCTACGGGGCCCGCAGCATGAGTGGGCCTGTGTCGCCCGCCGGCACGGACCCCCACCATGGCCGGAGGCTCCGCTAACTGCCGCTATGGCTGCTACAGCGCGCAGATAATGGAGGTATCTCCCCGCTCTGCCATTAAACAATAGACATGTATCCCCTCTCCACAGGACACGTATCTCCTCTCCACAGGACACGTATCTCCTCTCCACAGGACACGTATCCCCTCTCCACAGGACACGTATCTCCTCTCCACAGGACACGTATCCCCTCTCCACAGGACACGTATCTCCTCTCCACAGGACACGTATCTCCTCTCCACAGGACACGTATCCCCTCTCCACAGGACACGTATCTCCTATCCACAGGACACGTATCCCCTCTCCACAGGACACGTATCCCCTCTCCACAGGACACGTATCCCCTCTCCACAGGACATGTATCCCCTCTCCACAGGACACGTATCCCCCTCTCCACAGGACACGTATCTCCTCTCCACAGGACACGTATCCCCTCTCCACAGGACACGTATCCCCTCTCCACAGGACACGTATCCCCTCTCCACAGGACACGTATCCCCCTCTCCACAGGACACGTATCTCCTCTCCACAGGACACGTATCCCCTCTCCACAGGACACGTATCTCCTCTCCACAGGACACGTATCCCCCTCTCCACAGGACACGTATCTCCTCTCCACAGGACACGTATCTCCTCTCCACAGGACACGTATCCCCCTCTCCACAGGACACGTATCTCCTCTCCACAGGACACGTATCCCCTCTCCACAGGACACGTATCCCCTCTCCACAGGATATACACAGGATAGGGGATACATGTGTGATCGCTGGCATTGATAGGGAGAACGGAGGACTGAAAGTCCCCTGAAGTTCTCCATCACAAACCTGGGACTTCCGGGGTCTGTGTCGGCAGCTCCGTAGAA
This sequence comes from Rhinoderma darwinii, assembly GCF_050947455.1. NCBI lineage: Eukaryota > Metazoa > Chordata > Amphibia > Anura > Rhinodermatidae > Rhinoderma > Rhinoderma darwinii. The sequence continues at coordinate 6,400,726 of NC_134698.1, read as the reverse complement.
ATGAATGGAGCGCCGGTCGTGCTTGTGCGCATGCGTGACCCGCGCTCCTTTCATTTTTATTGAGCTGCGCAGACCCCGGAAGTCCGAGGTTTGTCATGGAGAACTTCGGGGGACTTTCAGTCCCCCGTTCTCCCTATCGCTGCCAGCGATCACACATGTATCCCCTCACCTGTGGAGATCCTGTGGAGAGGGGATACATGTCTTTTGTAGGACACACTATAGGTCGGATTTTTTTTGGGGGTTGTATAGCGTTCCCTACAGGGGGGGCTGTATAGCGTTATCTACAGGGGGGCTGTATGGGGTTATCTACAGGGGGGGCTGTATAGCGTTATCTACAGGGGGGCTGTATAGCGTTATCTACAGGGGGGCTGTATAGCGTTATGTACAGGGGGGCTGTATGGGGTTATCTACAGGGGGGGCTGTATAGCGTTATCTACAGGGGGGCTGTATAGCGTTATCTACAGGGGGGCTGTATAGCGTTATGTACAGGGGGGCTGTATGGCGTTATCTACAGGGGGTCTGTATGGGGTTATCTACAGGGGGGGCTGTATAGCGTTATCTACAGGGGGGGCTGTATAGCGTTATCTACAGGTTGGGCTGTATGGCGTTATCTACAGGGGGGCTGTATGGCGTTATCTACAGGGGGGCTGTATAGCGTTATCTACAGGGGGGGCTGTTTGGCGCTATCTACAGGTTGGGCTGTATGGCGTTATCTACAGGGGGGCTGTATAGCGTTATCTACAGGGGGTCTGTATAGCGTTATCTACAGGGGGGCTGTATAGCGTTATCTACAGGGGGGGCTGTATAGCGTTATCTACAGGGGGGGCTGTATAGCGTTATCTACAGGTTGGGCTGTATGGCGTTATCTACAGGGGGGCTGTATGGCGTTATCTACAGGGGGGCTGTATAGCGTTATCTACAGGGGGGGCTGTTTGGCGCTATCTACAGGTTGGGCTGTATGGCGTTATCTACAGGGGGGCTGTATAGCGTTATCTACAGGGGGGGCTGTATAGCGTTATCTACAGGGGGGCTGTATAGCGTTATCTACAGGGGGGGCTGTTTGGCGCTATCTACAGGTTGGGCTGTATGGCGTTATCTACAGGGGGGGGCCTGTAAAAAAGGCACTATCTACAAGGGGGGTTGTGTGACACCCAGGGGAGGGGAGGGGGCCCAGTCTTTCCTAGTTACGCCCCTGGGCATAACATATATCTTGGGACTATTGCCCGATATCTTCAGACCTTAGCAACAGCGGACGCCATGGCGTATGATTACACAAACCCATCCCGCCCCCCGTCAGTCACAAGGCAGAGTTGGGCTGCACAATATACAGTCATGGCCGTACAGCTACTGTTTAGGTAACTTGGGGGGTGTAATGGATAATAATTTGCGTTACCGATGCGGCCGGCTTTGGTTCTCTTGTATGCAATGAGCCTTCTCTTACTGCGGGGTATGCGCGGTCTTAGTTTACGTGATTGGCGCCTCCTGTCAGCCATATTGTTATCTTAGCTCGCTGATGTTTTTCACAGAGATCACTGACAAGGAAATCCCTGGAGCTCGGCTGCACCTGGTGTCATGGTGATGTCATAATACTATCACGAGATGACATCACAGACTAGTAGCTTTTACTAAGTACATAAATATGACTTCCTGGTTATCAAAGGGGTCGTTTAAAAAAAAATAAAAAATAGGTCTCTTTTTTCCCAAAACAGCGCCACTCTAAATAAGGCTGAGCTGTAATACCAGACACAGCCCATGGACAAGAGTGGCGCTGTTCTTGGAAGACCTTTTTGCCCAGGTCGAATATTCATTTATTTGTGGCCCCTATAGAGAGCTTGGACATTGTTTTTGTAGTATAAATACCCAATTCGCTTCCTGTGGACAAACTGTGTCCGTTTAGCAATTTTGTGAATAAAGTTTTTTTTTAAAAAAACAAAAAAACAAAAACAAAGCACCGACGACTTGTCAAACTACACCTCCCATGACGCTTTGCGGCATTATGTAAACATTTTCCGGTATCAAACCCGTAGGGCTTCTAGTTTATCGGACACGGCTTGGAAGAAGGTAACAGACTGGCGGGAGGTTTATACGTTTCTGTGCGGTGTGAGGGGGTCAGGGGTCGGCGGGGACATGTGCCGGGGACGCTTCCTGCTCCCGGTGACGGAGCCGTCCATTCTTGTATACGAGGAGGGGGGGAGCCGCGCCGGAGGTGAGAGCCGCTACTATTCTATGAAACGTGGGGGGAATGGAGACGACTGAAGTCAAGGTCACAGCTCAATGGCGGCTGAAGGCATTAGTACATGTTGGGGGGGGGTGCAGTATTGTATCTGTAGTATTTATTGGTACCGTTTTGGGATACGTGAGACTTTTTCAGCGCTTTTTATTAAACATTTTATGTGGGAGACTAGGTGACAAAAAAAACAGCGATTCTGGCGGTTATGTCTAATATTTTTTTTCCCTGTATTTTACATTTGTCCTCCTAGGGGACTTGAACCAGCGATCGCTTGCACGATCTACTCCAATACTAATATATTGCAGTATATCGTGATTTTTTTTTACCAGCTCATTTTGATTTGTACCTCTGTGGGCACCTCGGGCCCCCTCCAATGGGCCAGCGGAGGGGCCAATGCCTCTTTCTAACCGCTTAGGTGTCGCATTCAATATTGACCCTGGCATCTGATGGGTTAAACGAGTGGGATCCTGCTCATTGCAGTGAAGTGTCGGCCGTAACCTATAGCTGACGCGCTCAACTTATGGAACGGGCTCGGGGTGTGTGCCCGCTCCATACTCCCGCGTCTCCCGTATATAAAAGGCCTACATCGGGAAGCGGTTGTCCGGTTTCGGCAAATCTAAATTTTTTTTTTTTTGCGTAATTAAAAGTTATACACCGCACCACCCAGTATCGCAAAGAGGGACAAATGATGCGGAAAGTTTTTTCCCCTTTAAGCCGCGTCTTTAATCCCCACCCATACACACCCAATTCATCCCACACAGTATAATGCCCCCACAGATGTCCCCGTGCTATATAATGCCCCCACAGATGTCCCCGTGCTATATAATGCCCCCACAGATGTCCCCGTGCTATATAATGCCCCCACAGATGTCCCCGTGCTATAATGCCCCCACAGATGTCCCCGTGCTATAATGCCCCCACAGATGTCCCTGTACTATATAATGCCCCCACAGATGTCCCCGTGCTATATAATGCCCCCACAGATGTCCCCGTGCTATATAATGCCCCCACAGATGTCCCCGTACTATATAATGCCCCCACAGATGTCCCCGTACTATATAATGCCCCCACAGATGTCCCCGTGCTATATAATGCCCCCACAGATGTCCCCGTGCTATATAATGCCCCCACAGATGTCCCCGTGCTATATAATGCCCCCACAGATGTCCCCGTGCTATATAATGCCCCCACAGATGTCCCCGTACTATATAAAGCCCCCACAGATGTCCCCGTGCTATATAATGCCCCCACAGATGTCCCCGTGCTATATAATGCCCCCACAGATGTCCCCGTGCTATATAATGCCCCCACAGATGTCCCCGTGCTATATAATGCCCGTGCTGTATAATGCCCCCACAGATGTCCCCGTGCTATATAATGCCCCCACAGATGTCCCCGTGCTATATAATGCCCCCACAGATGTCCCCGTGCTATATAATGCCCCCACAGATGTCCCCGTGCTATATAATGCCCCCACAGATGTCCCCGTGCTATATAATGCCCCCACAGATGTCCCCGTGCTATATAATGCCCCCACAGATGTCCCCGTGCTATATAATGCCCCCACAGATGTCCCCGTGCTATATAATGCCCCCACAGATGTCCCCGTGCTATATAATGCCCCCACAGATGTCCCCGTGCTATATAATGCCCGTGCTGTATAATGCCCCCACAGATGTCCCCGTGCTATATAATGCCCCCACAGATGTCCCCGTGCTATATAATGCCCCCACAGATGTCCCCGTGCTGTATAATGCCCCCACAGATGTCCCCGTGCTGTTTAATGCCCCCACAGATGTCCCCGTGCTGTTTAATGCCCCCACAGATGTCCCCGTGCTGTATAATGCCCCCACAGATGTCCCCGTGCTGTATAATGCCCCCACAGATGTCCCCGTGCTGTATAATGCCCCCACAGATGTCCCCGTGCGATATAATGCCCCCACAGATGTCCCCGTGCGATATAATGCCCCCACAGATGTCCCCGTGCGGTATAATGCCCCCACAGACGTCCCCGTGCTGTATAATGCCCCCACAGACGTCCCCGTGCTGTATAATGCCCCCACAGACGTCCCCGTGCTGTATAATGCCCCCACAGACGTCCCCGTGCTGTATAATGCCCCCACAGACGTCCCCGTGCTGTATAATGCCCCCACAGACGTCCCCGTGCTGTATAATGCCCCCACAGACGTCCCCGTGCTGTATAATGCCCCCACAGACGTCCCCGTACTGTATAATGCCCCCACAGACGTCCCTGTACTGTATAATGCCCCCACAGATGTCCCCGTACTGTATAATGCCCCCACAGATGTCCCCGTACTGTATAATGCCCCCACAGATGCCTCCGTACTGTATAATGCCCCCTTAGTTGCCCCTAGTGCCAGCCCCCCCTGTAGATGGCGCCACACAGCCCCCCTGTAGATAGCGCCACACAGCCCCCCCCTGTAGATAGCGCTACACCCTCCATCTAGGAGCAGACTCCCCAGCCAGAGCATCGGCAACGCTCTGGCAGGGGATTCCGCTCCTGAAGGAGCCACTGACTTCACTGTCCATATACGGACACTGACCTCAAGGGCTTCCCCGGGCTCAGCACTTGGCAAGTGGAGGAGCTCCCTCTACTCCTCCGCTCTGTACTAATGCTGAAACAGGGAGCTGACGGTTCCCTGCTTCAGCATTGGGTTCAACTGTATCTGCGTCCTGATTAGGGATGTCACGATACCAGAATTTGGACTTCGATACCGATACTTCGTGTAGTGTTGCGATTTCGATACCATAACGATACTTTGCCAACAGTAATAAAAAAAAAAAGTTCTAATTAACCCCATCATGTTTCTCAGTCATGATGGGGTTAATCACTATTAATGTGAGGCACATGGAGGGTAAATTCATCGCACCTCGCGCCTCACAATAATAAGTGATAGAAAGCCGTGTTTATTTTATTTTTTTACAGCGCACACATCATAAATGATGCAAAAAAATAGTTGTGCAGGTTATTACGGCCGCGCCAATACCGAATATGTGTATGTGTTATGTATTGAGACTTATTTTAATGTTTATTGTAAAAAAGGTGTATGTGTATTTTTTTGTTTTGTTTTTACTTTATTTTTAAACTTTAATGTACTGGTATATATCTATATACTGATAGTAATGTACTGGCATATATCTATATACTGATAGTAATGTACTGGCATATATCTATATACTGATAGTAATGTACTGGCATATATCTATATACTGATAGTATACAGGCAGTTATTATTGATACCTCAGTATGCCCTAACAGGAAATATGGTCAGACAGCCCTGGGGCCCTTCAATGGACCCTGGGCTGTCTGCCCATATATGGTACGTCCCTCAATTCCCTGTGACGCGATCCAAGGGGCATCCCCTCTTCTCATTTTCCCCTGAATGCTCGGTCCGCTGTAATCGCAGCATTCAGGGGAATAGCGGTGGAGATGAGAGGTTTCTCTGATCTCCGCCAGCGGGGCTGCGGCTGTGTAAAACAGTCATTGCCCCGTTCCTGACGGCGCGCACTTGTCAGGACTCCGGTGCGGGGCGATAACTGTATTACACGGCCGCAGCCCCGCTCTCATACATTCATGTGTTACTATACTGAGCTGGGCGGCCGCACAGCAAGTATCGAAATACAGGAAATAACGGTATCGAACCGTTTGGGGATGCAGAGTATCGAAGTTTCGATGCATCGTGCATCCCTAGTCCTGATGACGCAGATCCAGTTGACACCTGGACATGCCATCGGCAGCGCGGGACACTGCCTGGAATGCGGGACTGTCCCGCTGAATCCGGGACGGTTGGGAGGTATGATATAATTTCCCAATATACTTTCTGTATTCATTCCTTATGGTTTTTAAGATCTCTGATTGTTGTTATTCAGTAAGAACATTCATTGTTTACTTGCAGTGTATAATTCTGTCCATGGTCATGTGATGGACACACAGGTGCTGGGATTGTTACATGGTCATGTGATGGACACAGGTGCTGGGATCGTTACATGGTCATGTGATGGACACAGGTGCTGGGATCGTTACATGGTCATGTGATGGACACACAGGTGCTGGGATCGTTACATGGTCATGTGATGGGCACACAGGTGCCGGGATCGTTACATGGTCATGTGATGGACACACAGGTGCTGGGATCGTTACATGGTCATGTGATGGACACACAGGAGTGGGATCGTTACATGGTCATGTGATGGACACACAGGTGCTGGGATCGTTACATGGTCAACCCTTGAAGCGGCGCTGGTCCCTTGGAACGTAATTCGCTGGTGGCTCCTAGTGTCGCATAGTGACGAAGCGGACACACTGTGGGTTTAAATTGTCTTCATTGGATACAGGCGACGCGTTTCGGAGCCGAATCGGCTCCTTCCTCAGGCAGTATCCGAAAATGCATTTTCTGGGTTGATTTTTTTTTTTGGGCTCTTTTCACCTACCCTAGGTGTAATTCTCACAATCCCACTATCGTTTTTCTATTTTTTTTTTGACGGTTTTCAATATGTGAGTTAAGTGACGTTATATTGTAATAGTTCGGACTTTTATAGACGCGGTGATACCAGTTATGTTCATTTTATTTTTGTTTTTTACTTAGCGGACACCCATAACTTATGGAGTGGGCTCAGCCCAGGAGCCCACTCCATGTTTTCCCTCCCAGCCTCTACCGTATGCACACGCCGGATGTCAGGATGGGGTTAAAAGGGTATTCCCATCTAATAATAATATGGTGTATCACTAGGACAATGTTTCCCAACCTTATAACCATGGGGGAATCCCTCATCAATTTTTCCGCTCCTGGGGACCCCTTCTCTCACTCCTACCGCATAGAAGCTGGTGATCGAGGAGGTGAAGCAATTCTTTATTCTGGCTGACATGTGTTTTGCCAAGTATCCGTTTGCTATCTCTACTGTAAAAGTGAAAAGTCTTGTTCTGGGGAACCCGAGGGAATTCTGGTTGGGATACACTGCTGTAACATTGTGATCGGTGGGAGTCTGACTTCTGGGACCCCCGCTGACCTCAAGAACAAGGGTCCACGATCACTTTGCCTTTTTCCCTACATAGCGGTGGCCCGTCTATCCGGTGTGCACAGCATCGCATCACTCAAGTTCCCGGGGGTGCAGAAATATTCTTCTACTCCTGCGTTTTGAAGATCAGTGGGGGGTCCCTGTAGTCGTACCCCCAACACTCGGTATGAAGGTCACATGACCTTATGTCTGCAGTTCTTTTTCCTGATTAGAGACCTGCTGGTCACGTGACCGCAGCTCCTACAACAGCAGCAAGAGAGAAGATCGTGAGGTGCGAGGTAAGTATAAGGGGATCATGGATTTGTTTAAGGGGTGTGGGGTCTGTGTTTAGGTTGTCTGGTCTGGGGTCTGTATTAGTTTATGGGGTCTGTATTTAGGAGGCCTGGTCTGAGGTCTGTATATTTAGGGGGCTTGGTCTGGGGTCTGTATTAGTTTAGGAGGTCAGGTCTGGGGTCTGTATTTAGGTGTCTGGTCTGGGGGTCTGTATTAGTTTATGGGGTCCGTATTTAGGGGTCTGGTCTGGGGTCTGTATTAGTTTATAGGGACTGGTCTGGGGTCTGTATTAGTTTAGGGGTCTGGTCCTGGGGGTCTGTATTAGTTTAGGGGTCTGGTCCTGGGGGTCTGTATTTTCTTAGGGGGGGGTCTGGTCTGGGGACGGCAATAGTTTAGAAGTTCTGTGGTCTGTATGTATTCTGGGGTCAGAATTTATTAGTCTAAATAAAAGGTGTTGTCCGGGCACATCGATAGGTCACCAGTATGAAAAACTGGTCCATGCCCGGACAACCCCTTTGATTTATGGTCCTGGGCCTTGGTGTCTGAATTTTTGTGTTTCTATAGAGGCTGGAAATGGCTGCAGAAGCGAGAAGCAAAGATGTCTCAGGAGAAGCCGCCATAATGTTCTGTGTCAGATGGAGAAGAAAAGAGAATGACTCCAATTAGAGAAGACGTCACCTGCGAGTCACTGGATCTATAAAGGATCTGTCACCTCTCCTGACATGTCTGTTGTAGGAAATCCTTGTATTCCACATAAAGTCTTTGTGTATCCAGGACTAATAGGCAAATGTGTGTTACCATTCCCATTGTCAAGAGGATGTGTCCCTACACAGTGTGATACTGTCAGCGATGGTTGGAGACTGTCAGCATGTAGGGACACAGCCCTTTGACGAGAGAAATCGTAACACCCATTTGTCAATGCTCACACAAAAAGTTGGTGTTCACTATAGACACGGCAGAGCGGCGGTGGAGAAGGGGGACCCACGTTTGTGGAATAGCCCAGGGCCTATGGTCTACTTAATTCGCCACTGCCTGGACGTATCAATTTAGTAAGGCCCCATACATATTTACATATTTTTTGCGGCCGTAGTTCACCTGCAAATCTGCGGGAGAATTGCGGCCCCATTCATTTCAATGGGCCCATTCACACAACTGTGGTTTCCACGGTCCGTGCATGGCCCAGAAGCCTGGACCGCAAAAAGAACGAACATGTCTTATTACGGCCCAGCGATTCGCAGGTGACACTCCGCGGTCGGCCGACCCGAAAATCACGGCCGTGCTCATGGCTACGGTCGTGTGAATGAGGCCTTAAAATGATACTTCTCCCGAAAGGGTTGTACCTTCTTGAACATTCCTCGGGTCCCATTCCCAAATCCTTTTTTTTTCCCAAACTACAATCCTTATTCCAGAAGATATGGGGGAGCTGGATGGTGTCCCCTTTGGCTCTCTCTTCCCCGAGATCGCCTCTCCGCTGATCTCTGAGGTTCTGGAGGACACTAATAATGGGGTGTTTAGTAAGTCCCATCGTTGTACGAGGTTATTAATGAGACGCCTGGAGATCTAACATTTCATGTTCATCCCTCTATCAAACATTCGATATCCGGTTCTGTGCGGGTCTTAGATGTGCGATGTTAATGTTAAAGGGTAGCTGAGCGTTTGACAAAAACTTCTGACATGTCATACGTTTGGATTGGTGGTGGTCCGAGCACTGAGACCCCCACCAATCGCTTGAACGAATCAGTGTTTCTTTGACGTGTTTTTTGCTGCGTTTTTTTGGGGGATTATTTTTTTTTAGCTATTTCTTCAACAGACAGAGGGAATAACCGCAAGCGTTTTTTGCTAAAAAATGTGTAGAAAAAAAAAAGCGTCAAAAATCGCGGCAAAAAAAACCCTTTTATTTCCGCCTCCCATTGATTTCAATGGGGTTTTTGAGGCGGAAAACGCGTCAAGATAGGGCATGTTGCTGCTTTTTCCTGCAGGCGTTTTTCTTTTGCTCGCAGGAAAAAAACTCCTGCACCTCCCATTGAAATCAATAGGAGGCAATCTTGGACGTTTTTTGCCGCGGTTTCCACGGCACAAACCACAGCAAAAAACTGTGTGAACAGGGCCTTACTTTAATTCAGTTCATCAATGACGTGTGACCGGATACTCGATCTCTCTTTGCGGTCGTTTCTTCCGTCATGTATATGTACAAAGGATGCGATAATTCCGCTTTTTGTCGATCTACGAATTGTATTTTACATGTTGTTTAATAAAACGAGTTTAAAGTAAGTGATGTTATCCGCCGTCTCTTACTATAGTGAGAAGACCCCTTTAATCATTATTACGGTGAAAAGTTTCCATTTCTCACCATATTTAAGATCTCTGCTTGCTGTCCGTGAACAGTAACGTATACATTCAGATGCTGAAAATCTGCCTATGAATGTTTTCATTCACTTACAGCAAGCCGAGATGTAGAACACCGGGAAGGAATTGATACTGTGCATTATAATGTTGCAGGAGTTTTCTTGATACAATGTTTAATCTTAAAGTGATAGACTGTATTCGGAGTAGTGTAGGAGGGGGCGGAGCATGACACAGGGATTCAAAAGACACCATAGAGAGATTTCCTCATGCTCCGCCCCCTCAAGCCCTGCACTAGACTTTAGACACTGTATCCGTTTTGGCCGGAGTGTTCCTTTAATTTACATAAAGCCAGAGATCCCTTTATGAAGAGAAGTTCTTTTTGTTTATTTTACAGAAATGCGTCTCACAGCGCTCGTCGCCATGCCCTCCAAGGTGATTAAGTTACCTCGCGATTACCGCTTTGGCACCAGCCGACCGTCTACTGTGGCCGCTCAGAAGAAGAACCCTCCCGGTATCAGAAGATCCAAAATATTTGTGGAGCCAATTAGTAAAGAGGAATGGGCGTATTTCCGGGGTGACACAGTAAGTCGGGGGTCCCTCTGTTTCCATTGTGGACTATTGCAGCTTCCAGCTTTATGGGAACAGTTTGGGGTTCGGCATTTTCTGCTCCGCCGTGACCCATAAAGACGTAGATGGAGAGTTTGGGGTGGAAGAACTTGACTGGCCGCACAGAGCCCTGACCTCCACCCCATCCGTGTAGCTGCTCTGTCCAGTGACCCTTCTATATAATGCAGTGATCCATAAAGATGCGTCACCATTAGGGCGTATTCACACACGGCAGAAATTGTAGTAGAAATTCCTGTAAGAAATCTTCCGCATGAGGGTATGTTCACACGGCTTATTTTCTGCCGTTTTACTGGTTGTAAACGCCCTGAAAAACTGCTGAAAATACGGAAGCTGAACGCCTCCAAACATCTGGGGAAAAAAACGGCGTTTTGGTCTGACGGGGCATTTTTTTTATGCGGCCCTTAAAAAAAAAAAAAAAAAATCCCCGTAAAAAGAAGTGCATGTCACTTGAGTCGTTTTTGGAGCCGGTTTTCATTGTGTCAATAGAAAAACGGACGTAAAAAACGCATCAAAAAACATTTGTGATTTCAAAAACGACTGAAAATCAGAGGCTTTCTTTCCCTTGATAACCGCTCCGTATTTTCCAGCCGTTTTTTGCGTGTGAACACAGCCTTATGGTGACGCATCCTCTTCTAATGTCAGGCGTTTGGTTGATGATTTGTGGCTTTAGGTTTTTGCTTTAGAATTGATTTGTTTTCCAGGTTGAAGTTCTCGCTGGTAAAGACGCAGGAAAACAGGGGAACGTGTCGCAAGTTATAAGAGCCCGAAACTGGGTGGTGATCGAGAATATGAACACGGTGAGAGGCTGCGGGGGATGGGGGCTGGAGAAAAATGCAGTAGTTTATATATATATATATATATATATATATATATATAGGTATCGATAAGAGATTGTCATATCTCGCGCTTTCCTATCTCTCTCTCTCGCTCTCCTGTATCTCTCTCTCTCGCTCTCCTGTATCTCTCTCTCTCGCTCTCCTGTATCTCTCTCTCTCGCTCTCCTGTATCTCTCTCTCTCGCTCTCCTGTATCTCTCTCTCTCGCTCTCCTGTATCTCTCTCTCTCGCTCTCCTGTATCTCTCTCTCTCGCTCTCCTGTATCTCTCTCTCTCGCTCTCCTGTATCTCTCTCTCTCGCTCTCCTGTATCTCTCTCTCTCGCTCTCCTGTATCTCTCTCTCTCGCTCTCCTGTATCTCTCTCTCTCGCTCTCCTGTATCTCTCTCTCGTTCTCCTGTATCTCTCTCTCGTTCTCCTGTATCTCTCTCTCGTTCTCCTGTATCTCTCTCTCGTTCTCCTGTATCTCTCTCTCGTTCTCCTGTATCTCTCTCGTTCTCCTGTATCTCTCTCGCTCTCCTGTATCTCTCTCGTTCTCCTGTATCTCTCGCTCTCTCTCTCCTGTATCTCTCTCTCTCTCTCGCTCTCCTGTATCTCTCGCTCTCTCTCCTGTATCGCTCTCTCTCGCTCTCCTGTATCTCTCTCTCTCGCTCTCCTGTATCTCTCTCTCTCGCTCTCCTGTATCTCTCTCTCGCTCTCCTGTATCTCTCGCTCTCTCTCTCCTGTATCTCTCGCTCTCTCTCTCCTGTATCTCTCGCTCGCTCTCCTGTATCTCTCGCTCGCTCTCCTGTATCTCTCGCTCGCTCTCCTGTATCTCTCGCTCGCTCTCCTGTATCTCTCGCTCGCTCTCCTGTAGCTCTCGCTCGCTCTCCTGTAGCTCTCGCTCGCTCTCTCGCTCTCCTGTAGCTCTCGCTCGCTCTCTCGCTCTCCTGTAGCTCTCGCTCGCTCTCTCGCTCTCCTGTAGCTCTCGCTCGCTCTCTCGCTCTCCTGTAGCTCTCGCTCGCTCTCTCGCTCTCCTGTATCTCTCGCTCGCTCTCCTGTATCTCTAGCTCGCTCTCGCTCTCCTGTATCTCTCGCTCTCTCTCTCGCTCTCCTGTATCTCTCGCTCTCTCTCTCGCTCTCCTGTCTCTCTCGCTCTCCTGTATCTCTCGCTCTCGCTCTCCTGTATCTCTCGCTCTCTCTCCTGTATCTCTCGCTCTCTCTCCTGTATCTCTCGCTCTCTCTCCTGTATCTCTCGCTCTCTCTCCTGTATCTCTCGCTCTCCTGTATCGATCGCTCGCTCTCTCGCTCTCCTGTATCGATCGCTCGCTCTCTCTCCTGTATCGATCGCTCGCTCGCTCTCCTGTATCGATCGATCGCTCGCTCGCTCGCTCTCCTGTATCGATCGCTCGCTCTCCTGTATCGATCGATCGCTCGCTCGCTCTCCTGTATCGATCGCTCGCTCGCTCGCTCTCCTGTATCGATCGCTCGCTCGCTCTCCTGTATCGATCGCTCGCTCGCTCTCCTGTATCGATCGCTCGCTCGCTCTCCTGTATCGATCGCTCGCTCGCTCTCCTGTATCTCTCGCTCGCTCGCTCTCCTGTATCTCTCGCTCGCTCGCTCTCCTGTATCGATCGCTCGCTCGCTCGCTCTCCTGTATCGATCGCTCGCTCTCCTGTATCGATCGCTCGCTCTCCTGTATCTCTCGATCGCTCGCTCTCCTGTATCTCTCGCTCGCTCGCTCTCCTGTATCTCTCGCTCGCTCGCTCTCCTGTATCTCTCGCTCGCTCGCTCTCCTGTATCTCTCGCTCGCTCGCTCTCCTGTATCTCTCGCTCGCTCGCTCTCCTGTATCTCTCGCTCGCTCGCTCTCCTGTATCTCTCGCTCGCTCGCTCTCCTGTATCTCTCGCTCGCTCGCTCTCCTGTATCTCTCGCTCGCTCGCTCTCCTGTATCTCTCGCTCGCTCGCTCTCCTGTATCTCTCGCTCGCTCGCTCTCCTGTATCTCTCGCTCGCTCTCCTGTATCTCTCGCTCTCCTGTATCTCTCGCTCTCCTGTATCTCTCGCTCTCTCTCTCGCTCTCCTGTATCTCTCGCTCTCTCTCTCGCTCTCCCTCTCCTGTATCTCTCGCTCTCTCTCTCGCTCTCCTGTATCTCTCGCTCTCTCTCTCTCTCTCTCGCTCTCTCGCTCTCTCCTGTATCTCTCGCTCTCCTGTATCTCTCGCTCTCCTGTATCTCTCGCTCTCGCTCTCCTGTATCTCTCGCTCTCGCTCTCCTGTATCTCTCGCTCTCGCTCTCCTGTATCTCTCGCTCTCGCTCTCCTGTATCTTTCGCTCTCGCTCTCCTGTATCTCTCGCTCTCGCTCTCCTGTATCTCTCTCGCTCTCTCTCTCGCTCTCCTGTATCTCTCTCGCTCTCTCTCTCGCTCTCCTGTATCTCTCTCGCTCGCGCCGCTCGCTCTCCTGTATCTCTCTCGCTCGCGCCGCTCGCTCTCCTGTATCTCTCTCGCTCGCGCCGCTCGCTCTCCTGTATCTCTCTCGCGCCGCTCGCTCTAATCTGTCTCGCCCGTTCTGATGTCTCTCGCATCTCTCTCTAATTTTATAACATACCTGGTATTCCTAAATCCACCCTGACCTCTCGGTTCTCGCCCGCTTTCATGTAATAATGTTGGCTTGTGTCATGTGGTTGTCCCGATTCCCTCGCAGAATATTATCATTTTATGTTCACATAACTTAGGATATAAAACAAATATAACTGTCATGTACGTTGTTCCACATCTGCGTCATTTTTTCGCTCCACTTTTTCGTGTTTTATCCCGGATGTCTCCATTATCTTCCGGTGCTCTGAGATGACTGGACACCACCCTACACATCACTATACTAATTATACACATCAATGTATACGCTGCTATATACAGGTGTCTGGAAATCCGTCTGCCGTACTGTCTGAGCTACAGTTCCAGCCCACCATGAGCTGCTTGACAGTGTAAACATTGTGGGCAGCACAGAATGGCCGTACAGTTGTCTTCCATAGATGTTAAACCAATGGAGTAGCCCTTTCTTTTTTAGCAGTGTATATAAGTTTGAAGGACCGGCACCAGAGCGAGAGCGCTTATTGTGGATTCTCAAATGGCGGCCCTCCCTCTGCGGATTTGGTAAACGGCGAACACTTACAAATGTCTGTTCTTTAATGTTTAGCATTATCGTTATGTCGGGAAGTCCGGTAATTACAGAGGGACTTACGTGACCAGCGAAGCCCCTATGCTGGTCAACCAGGTGGCCCTCGTGGATCCTACAGACAGGTGAGCTATTCTCTCTATCTGCCTATGGCTCGTCTAATACACGAGGTGATTGGGTGATCTGATGAACATTATCTGGAAATGAATCCGATTCCACTTCTAAAATATCCTCCTGCTGTCCCGTATGACGCGTTTTAGTTCTCTGGTGACAGATCCTCGGTAAAGTTTATCAGTTCCCTATCTCCTATCTAATAGGCACTTTGCTGCTGATAACTACAATGTGATTGGTTTTCAAAACTTTTATTAAGTTATGAGCGTTTCTCTAAATATGCTAATGTGGCTCTAATAGCTGAATAGGAGGTGACTTTCTTTTCACTCTGGGCGGTGTAATGTTTTCTGTAGGACGCTGTCCAATCGGCATACAGCTTCTGCCCTGTCCAATCAGCACACCGCTCCCCCCCTTCACTGCCCAGCAGCACAGTGTGATCATATAGTACACAGCTTCCATTCCCGACTGAATTCAACTGGCGATATCTCCGGTTGTGTCACAGCTAGAACTACGATCTTGGTGCCATAGAAAAGATTATAATCTCTTCTTCCATATGCCACCAGAACCGCTGTTCTAGGTGGTCCACAGCCCGAGATATGGCTGTTTGCAGCCCTTCCCTCCAGCCTCAGTCTCTCACACTGTGTGAAGCAGCTTCATGCTGATTGGACAGTGTCAGAGGCTGTGAGGAGGCTCCACCCCCGGAGAATCACTGCTGTTACCTCCCACTTGTCTAGTATAGCCTCATTTGCATATTTAGAAAAAAAGCTCAAGTTCTAAAATAATAATACTAGTAAAAATTGGTTTTTCCTCTGTGCGTTTCAGCAGCTATAACTTTTTTGTTTCTTCATGGACGTGGCCGTATGAGGCCTTGTTTTATGAGGGAGACATTGTATTTTTGTTCTGTGGGGTATAGGAGTACAAAAAAAATGTACTGGGAAAGTTGTATTTATTTTTGTGGCGTGAATATAGAAAAAAAGGGAATTTCAGATTTTTTTATTTTTTTTTTATCCCGCTCATGTTTTACAATTTCCGGTTCTTATGGTCGTGTAGCTACGCTCTGATACTAGGGGACATTTTCTCCATGGAAATCAGAGCATGTGGATGAGATTTAAAAAAAAACAAAAAACGTTTGGGTTTTCTCCACGCAAATTGGGACAAAAAAAATATGCAACAAATCCACTATGTGTGTAGGGGACCTATTGTCCTGAATGGGTGATTTGAGTCTCACTGCTGGCACCTTCACCTCGCCCGTTGTGCATAAGTACCTGGCGAGAGACGGGAGAAGTAGTGGGGCACAGTCTACGCTCCTCTGTACTTTGCATCGCTCCCTTGAGCTCTGTCAGGAAATATAGGGCCATGAACGTTCTCAGGTTTCTTACATTTGATGTCTCTTCTGCTCTCCAGGATGCCCACCGAGGTGGAATGGCGCTACACAGAAGAAGGCGAGCGCGTGCGAGTGTCATTACGGACAGGACGGATCATTCCTAAACCCGTCTTCCAGAGACGAGACGGCATCATCCCTGAGCAGTGGACGGGTGAGAACGCCGGGAAGGAAACCAGCAGGGGTCAGCAACCTTCGGCACTGCAGCTGTTGTGAAACTACAATTCCCAGCATTCCCTGACCGCCTTGGGCTGGAATGATAAAGCCTTTGGCTGTTGGGGCATGCTGGGGCTTGTAGTTTTACAACAGCTGGAGTGCTGTAGGTTGCTGACCCCAAATAGTGGTCACTTGCAGGCAGCCTGTAGCCAAAGCTTTGTGTGTACCAACCAGTGGCGTTCAGTACGACCACAGCCCTCAGTTATCCACCAAGTCACGGATGGGTCGGCATTAGCCGTTTCATTAAAAAAAATAAAGAAATGTCAGGTTTGTGGGTGAAAGTTGTCGTTTTTTTTTCTTCTTGTACTAGACGGTCCTAAGGACACCTCTGTGGAGGACTCTCTGGAGAGAACCTACATCCCATCACTGAAAACCTTTCAGGAGGAAATCATGGAAGCGTTCGGCATTGTGGAAAACAGACGGCAAAGGAAATCCTTCTGGTATTAACGGGCACGGACTACAACCACCATTGGTTCTTGGAGGACTCCAACAGTTCAGCCTCTTATTATCGGCTAGTCATGTATGTTAAGGGGTTTCCACTTTATAAAGCCGCACTGGCCTCCGATTGCACGAAGTGCCGGGGTGAGTATTGGCTTGTGTGAAGGGTAACTAAACTTTTTACAAAAACTCATACGTTTTGATTGGTCACTCCACCGATCACTGAAACGAAGCGGCACAAACGATCAGGTGTGATCGTTTCTGATCAGGGTTCCCCGGAGCAGTATACGGGCTCAATAGAATGTCTATGGGTCTGTACGCCGATCAGAAGCTAAGCAGCACGGAGCACTTCTTCCCCTTCATTTTAGAACCCCACCGATCAGAACTTATGACATGTCAAAAGTTTGTTTGTAGTTTAGTTCCACTTTTAAGGGGATTCCTTGGACCACACGGATGTCTGTTCTGGCTCCTGAGATTACGTAGAACCGTTTTTTTGTTTCATTCACTTACTGTATTATATTTCTACATCACAATAAAACCCAAACCTGTTGTGTTCACGTGTTTTCTGGGGTCAGTCACTTATTTTTTGGGTTTTCTGTGTGTTCTCTGCTTGAACGGTCTCCGGAACATCTGATAGAAATGTCTTAGGAGCCGCCATGTTCCCGCGCTGATGATGCTGCACCACACGGGCTCTCCTTTGTTGTGGATGGTGTTGAAGGTCTCTAGTAGCTGGTAAGGTCTGTCTGCTCGCTGTGTAGCGATGACCTTTAACAGACACCAGGGGCGCCACTAGCATTGGACCTCCAGGGCCAAACCCCGGGCGACTTCCGCTCCAGCAACAACCCATTCGCTACAACATTTGCTTGAAAATGCTTCACAGAGAAAGTGAAACGTTGTAGTGGATGTTGGATGAATGAATCCGTTTTTGAGTGCTGCTTTGCTTTCCCTTTATCTGACACATATATACTTACATATACACAATAGCATCGGGTGTAGACTTACAATTACAGACACCACTTCGGATTGGTGAGTGGCTCGGTGTTCTCCACCCCATCACACACTGTTGCATGTTCGATGTAATATTACAACAAGCCTATATGAGCCTGACTGTGTATGAATTACATTGTAACTGTCACGATGATACATTATTGTACTTGAAGTTTTCTATATCCTTGTCTATATGTACAATATGTGACTGCGCTCTGTATTAATGATCACTCATTATGTGAATGAGACCCCTGCTTTATATTCTACACATGTTGGGGTATCACTTGAAAAAGGTCCCATAGGAGGACGGAAACGTTGCAGCTTGTGTTGACTGAATAAACCACTTTTCTTACTATATTGGAGTGCTGTGGGATTTTTTTTGTGCGCGCACTTATACGAGACTCACACTCGTCTGAATGAGCCCTAAACCTATCACGTGTGATACTGTCTGCTGGGACCATGTATCTAAGCCTATCATGTGTGATACGGTCTGCTGGGACCATGTATCTAAGCCTATCATGTGTGATACTGTGCTGGGGCCATGTATCTAAGCCTATCATGTGTGATACTGTCTGCTGAGACCATGCATCCAATTCTATCCAGCGGTGCAGCTATAGGAGCCTCAGTCTTATAGATATGCGATCTCCGATGTGTACGTAAAAATGTATTTATTTTTCGGGGCGGGTAAATGGGTCTCGGGGCTTTAGAATCCCGCTAAAGGTACAACGTTCCCGTCTGAAGGTACGTACAATGTCACAAAGGAAAAAATTACCTTGCGCCATAATAAATCAAATCGACATGAAGGCGTCCAAGACCAGATGCAGTAGACGAGTCTTCTGTCGTGGTCTATGATTGGTCTAATCTAACCTGCTCTTATTCTATACACCGCTACGTCTGATTGGTCGATCTCCGGGTCTGTAGATCGTCATGTGGCAGTAACCCGCATTTTAACTGGCGAGTAGACAACCTGAGGAGCAAGGAAGGGGACGTTTAATATTTCAGGCTTTCTACATTATTCACAGGTTTATGGACGCCGCAGACTAAACGATTGTGCGACTTCTGGATCAGACCCGTCCCCTGAACATAACATTTCCCAACCGCGATCGTGTAAAAAAAAATCTGTATAGCGGGTGTCGCACTGTTAGAAAATAGGCCGTGTGGGCATACCCTGACATTTTTCGGCCAAAAAAAATCTGAAGCATAACGCCTCCAAACATTGCCCGTTGATTTAAAAAAACCAGCCGCGAAAAAGAATGGACCCGTTTTTCATAGACTCTATAGAAAACCGCTCCAAAAACGGCACGAAAAGCGCGGGTGGCTTAAAAAACTAATGAAAATTTTCAGACGTTTTTGAGACTGATTGTATAAGGCCCGTGCACACCGGCTTTAGTACGGAGCCATAATGGCTTTATCCGACTCGGGCCTCATGCACACGGTCGTGCCCGTAATCACGGCCAAGGCCCACATTTTCGGCCCGTTCTCCCATACAATGTATGGGAGCACGGCCCGTAAAAAGCAAACGATAAGACATGTCCTATCATTTGTGGTACACTTCTACGGCACGGACACCTATCGGTAGCGAAATGGAAAGGTGTCCGCGGCCAATAGAATGAATCCATAATTGCAGACCGTATTCCGGTCCGCAATTACAGTTTTTACGGTCGTGTGCATGGGGGGCCTCAGAGTGTATGGGGATCTCCGCTACAAGCATTACTACCTCGGCACATAGACTTTTTGTCGGATTCCGTATGAATCCGACAGAGGAAAAAGAAAACCGGGGCCTACGCAGGTACCGTACAGGGTTCACTCAGCTATGGCAGCCCCATCGGGCCAGATTCACACAGGATGGATTTTCCGCAGCCAAATCTGTGTGCGGATTTTACCACTTTTACATTGCAAATGGTGAACGTCCAGAACAGAGTGACAAAGCTACGAATTAAAAATCACAGCGTGCTCCAATTTGCATGCGGAAAATGTTCAGCAGCGCGCATGAGGTTTTTTTTTTTTAAATCTCATCCACTTGCCTTTAAGGCTATGTTCACACGGTGTATTTTGCAGCGTTTTTTGACGCGGTAACCGCGTCGCAAAACTCGACAAAAACGGCCCTAAAATGCCTCCCATTGATTTCAATGGGAGGCGTCGGAGTCTTTTTCCCGCGAGTAGTAAAACTGCCTCGCGGGAAAAAGAAGCGACATGCCCTATCTTCGGGCGCTTCCGCCTCTGACCTCCCATTGACTTCAATGGGAGGCAGAGAAAGCGTATTTCGCGGTGTTTTATGCCCGCGGGCGAAAATCGGCGTGCAGGGAGAGGAAAATCTGCCTCAAACTTCCAAACGGAATTTTGAGGCAGATATTCCTCCTGCAAAATACTCCGTGTGAACATAACAGTCCACCGCTGCAGATTTTCTGCCCATAAATCTGGTCGGAAAATCCTAAACAAATCCGCTGCCTGTGCGGAGGTTTAGGCCGCGTTCACACAGGTCGGATACGCTGCGTAAAAGCAAATTCCGCCCAACAAACCGGAACTAGTTGTAGTGCAGTTTTTCGGGCGGAATCTCCGCTGTGGAAACCAGTGTTTAAAAAGAGAAAGTAAATACCACTGTTGTCATGGCGACACATCCCTCAGTTCTCCGTCCAAGCCGGCCTTCTGGGATGACGCTGCAGCACATGTGACCACTGCAGTCTACGATTGGCTGCAAACGTCACCCCAGGAGGCCGGTCTGGACAAAGAACAGAATAGTTGCTATGACAACACCCGGGTGGTCAGTATTAACTTTTTTTTAAATTCATTTTACACACAGAGAAAAATATTTTTTTTTTTTTTCTCCGTTACAATTTTAGCGGTGGAATCACAGCGTTTCCACCGCAAAATTCGCAACCCTTTGCGACTTTTACAACCCGATTGAATTCGATAGGGAAAACCTGCAACAGGAGAGCAACGAATCCACAGTATTTATTTTTATTTTTTTTTTAAATGACGCCGTTTTGCTGCAATTCTAAAAACCGCGGCAAAAAAAAAAGCAACTCATGTGAACGTATCCTTAAGCCGATATTGCACATCCAGAAACTCCCACTACGGACTCTAAAAACCTCACCAAGAATTGTACCAACAGATATGGGGCTCAGAGGTCGAATCCAATTATATATATATATTTATTTATTTTTATTCTTCCATAACACTCACCGTTTCAGTGACTTCGTGTGACGAAGCTGAAACTATAAAAAAGGTCAAATATAAATTTAAGTGCATTATATATATATATATACTGTAATTCAATATGGTGGTCCTCCGCCAATTCACCATTTTTTTAATTTTTTTTTATTAAAGACTCCAGCAAGACCCAATGACCCATCTCAAGAAAAAAAAATAATAATATATTGACACATCAAGAGCCGCATAGTTTACCCCAAATATTTAAAGGGGAACTCTATTTTAATAAAAATTGCATTTAGATAATAGCGGTGATATTTAGTGTGACCCAGAATAAAGGAAAGAATATTTAACTCCCATCCGCTGTGTCATTTTTTTTTTTTTTCCATCGTTTTGTTACATTTTCTAGACTGTGACTGAAGTTAAAGGGATGCTCCTGGCATTTTATATTAATGGTCTGTCCTTAGGATAGGCCATCAATAAAAAAATTCCTGGAGAACCCCTTTAAAGTGACCCTACAATGGGAATTATCCGAACATTAAATATACAGTAGTGTATACCAAATAACTAAATGATAGTAAGATGGGTGGAGCTGTGACAACCTCTATCCTTTTTTTTTTTTTTCATTAAAACAAATTAGGAGAGTAAATTTCGGCCAGGAAAGCAAAGTAATTGAAACAAATGACCGACTTTTACCATTTATAATACATCATGTATGTAACTAGTGACATCACGCAGCGGATTCATGACCAAAATTCATGCGTTTCAGCCTATAAACCACGACTACCTATCCTGAAAACAGCGGGGAATCTAAGAAGACTGGCGTTTCATACAAGTTGTTGTAGATTTGCGCTATAATTTAGGGCACTTTCTAGCGTAAATTGGTCGGGCTGCTCAGGTTCCACCCCTTCTAATAAACTCCACCCACTAGTATTAAACTCCCCTTTTAATATTTTAGGAATTTTTGTGTGTGAGCGTTTTAATAGACTAGATCTGATAAATAAAATTGTTTTATAGTCTATTGGACAGTTACAGAATATAGAAGAAAATAAATCTAAAAGAATTAACTATCTTTACATACAAATGAATAAAATCCCTAGTATAGACTTTAAGGCCCTGTTCACACAGAGTTTTTTGCAGGCAGAAAAAAATCTGCCTGCAACGGCCTTTGAACTGCCTGCACCTTTTTTTCCGTGATTTTCGCAGCATTTTTTTGCTGTGTTCTAAGCCCGCAGCCATTGAAGCCAACGTACGGACCGCGGGCAAATAAAACACCACGAAAAAACCACTCGGAAACTAGCGCCGCAGGATTTTTCTGCCTCCCATTGATTCAATGGAAGTTCAGAAAAAGGAACAGCGGCAAGAAAGCACACGCCTCCCATTGAAATCTATGTCGAGCGATCTCGGACGTTTATTGGGACGGATACCGACACGTGTCCGCGTCAAAATCAGCACCAAAAAAAAAGTGTGTGTGAACAGGGCCTAAGGGTACATTAATACGTTGCTGTTGAGGTGCAGTTCAAACCGCTTGCGTTTTTACCGTGATTGGCTTTGTTTTTTGATGCAGGTTCGATTCTTGGCGCATTGAAAAACGTAACAAAATCGCAGTAAAAACGATGCGTTTTCTTAATGCGGTGTTAACTGCAACGTCTGTATACACC
Organism: Rhinoderma darwinii; assembly: GCF_050947455.1. Classification (NCBI taxonomy): domain Eukaryota; kingdom Metazoa; phylum Chordata; class Amphibia; order Anura; family Rhinodermatidae; genus Rhinoderma; species Rhinoderma darwinii. The sequence continues at coordinate 6,378,287 of NC_134698.1, read as the reverse complement.
GGTATATACCAGAATACTGACCTTTTGCAGGAAGTCTGACAGAAGTGTAACAAACGTCATCAGCTTCGGGAAAATCTATAGTGGAGGCTGAAAAATCAAAAAAACCGAAGACGTTTAATTAACGTTCAGTGGCGTTGGACCACAAATAGTTAAATGAATCTTGATCTGTTTCCATAATAAACCAGTAAATTGATGAAAAGATTAAACTTTTGGATCCATCCACACTTTCTAGGTTTAATGTTGCTTTAACCCTTTCATTTACGGTGCTGGCGGGAGGTAGTTCGCGCACCGCGTTGTGAATGGAGGGCACAGGCTCAGGAGTACAATATACAGTACACGTGGTGGAATTGTGACAGAATTATTTCCGGCTCAGGCGGAAATTCATGTAATTCACCTCTTCTCCTGCAATGTTTTCCACTGGCACTAAGAATGAATGCAAAAAAAGGTGGGCTATGGACTAGCAGAAGAAAATGAGGACAGAATTATAGCACCAGCTATACCTGGGAAATAATAGTTATATTCTTATCTATAGGGGGCAGTATTATAGTAGTTATATTCTTGTATATAGGGGGCAGTATTATAGTAGTTATATTCTTGTATATAGGGGGCAGTATTATAGTAGTTATATTCTTGTATATAGGGGCAGTATTATAGTAGTTATATTCTTGTATATAGGAGGCAGTATTATAGTAGTTATATTCTTGTATATAGGGGAGCAGTATTATAGTAGTTATATTCTTGTATATAGAGGGCAGTATTATAGTAGTTATATTCTTGTATATTGGAGCACAGTATTATAGTAGTTATATTCTTGTATATAGAGGCAGTATTATAGTAGTTATATTCTTGTATATAGGGGCAGTATTATAGTAGTTATATTCTTGCATATAGGGGCAGTATTATAGTAGTTATATTCTTGTATATAGGGAGCAGTATTATAGTAGTTATATTCTTGTATATAGGGAGCAGTATTATAGTGGTTATATTCTTGTATATAGGGAGCAGTATTATAGTGGTTATATTCTTGTATATAGGGGCAGTATTATAGTAGTTATATTCTTGTATATAGTGGGCAGTATTATAGTAGTTATATTCTTGTATATAGGGGCAGTATTATAGTAGTTATATTCTTGTATATAGGGGGCAGTATTATAGTAGTTATATTCTTGTATATAGGGGCAGTATTATAGTAGTTATATTCTTGTATATAGGAGCAGTATTATAGTAGTTATATTCTTGTATATAGGGGGCAGTATTATAGTAGTTATATTCTTGTATATAGGAGCAGTATTATAGTAGTTATATTCTTGTATATAGGGGCAGTATTATAGTAGTTATATTCTTGTATATAGGGGCAGTATTATAGTAGTTATAGTCTTGTATATAGGGGGCAGTATTATAGTAGTTATATTCTTGTATATAGGGGCAGTATTATAGTAGTTCTATTCTTGTATATAGGAGCAGTATTATAGTAGTTATATTCTTGTATATAGGAGGCAGTATTATAGTAGTTATATTCTTGTATATAGGAGCAGTATTATAGTAGTTATATTCTTGTATATAGGGGCAGTATTATAGTAGTTATATTCTTGTATATAGGGGCAGTATTATAGTAGTTATATTCCTGTATATAGAGGACAGTATTATAGTAGTTCTATTCTTTTATATAGGAGCAGTATTATAGTAGTTATATTCTTGTATATAGGGGCAGTATTATAGTAGTTATATTCTTGTATATAGGAGGCAGTATTATAGTAGTTCTATTCTTTTATATAGGAGCAGTATTATAGTAGTTATATTCTTGTATATAGGGGCAGTATTATAGTAGTTATATTCTTGTATATAGGGGACAGTATTATAGTAGTTATATTCTTGTATATAGGAGTAGTATTATAGTAGTTATATTCTTGTATATAGGGGGCAGTATTATAGTAGTTATATTCTTGTATATAGGAGCAGTATTATAGTAGTTATATTCTTGTATATAGGGGCAGTATTATAGTAGTTGTATTCTTGTATATAGGAGCAGTATTATAGTAGTTATATTCTTGTATATAGGGGGCAGTATTATAGTAGTTATATTCTTGTATATAGGGGGCAGTATTATAGTAGTTATATTCTTGTATATAGGGAGCAGTATTATAGTAGTTATATTCTTGTATATAGGGGGCAGTATTATAGTAGTTATATTCTTGTATATAGGGGCAGTATTATAGTAGTTATATTCTTGTACGTAGGGGGCAGTATTGTAACAGTGTGGCTTTAGTTAATATATTCTACTTAGTTTGTCAGGCCAGAGGTCAAATCGACAATTAAAGGACGGGTATCGCGAAAAAAGTTATTTTTATATCAAATTGGATTTTAGTGTGTTATTAAAATACATTTTATTTATTTGTGTGTTTTACTTTTTTCTTTTTTCTAACTTTTACTTCACTATGGGGGCTGCCATTTTTTTTAAAAATCTCTGTATGTGTCGATTAACGACACATACCGAGATGGAATACGGCACATACATCCCCATAGAGAATGCGAACGGGAGCCATTCCATTCACTATGCTGCACGCCGTCTGTGTGGGAACGGCGCATGCGCCGCTCCCACACAGTCCAAAAGGAAGGTCTTCGGCCGAGCGACATCCGGCGCAATTTTCATGTGGACCGGAAGCCACGGCCGGACAGTAAGATGACTACTTCTGATCGCGGCTTCCGGACATGTGATTAGAAGCAAGTACTAGGAGCGGAGCGAGCGGACGGAGCGAAGGCGGCTGGAGCAGGTAAGTTATGTTTGTGTATGTTCGTGTTTTACTGTGTGATTACCACTGTATCTAATCCTCCTACACTGTGTACTCGCTCAAAAAATGGCAGCACAGTGTAGGAGGTTTGTACATTCAACCCCCTCCTTTCTCCTGGCACTAGCCAGGATAAGGGAGGGGGGGATTGTGTGAGGACGCTAGAGCGTGTGTGTCTACACCAATTTTGCAGCATAAAGCAATGAGGTTGCTTTACCACATGCAAATGCTGCAATTTTGGGAATTGCTCCCTCTAGTGACCAGCACAGGGAAATGTTATAAATTAGATTCTAATTAATAACAGTTCCTGACTTGTGAAAAAATTAAAAAAAATAAGACAATGTCTAATCATGTATATACTAACTGTTAAACTAAAAAAAAAAAAAGAAAAATTTCTAGCGACACATTCCCTTTAAGCCACTACAATACAATATTTCTCTAGCGCTGTCCATAATAGAACTAGTTAAGAGAACATAGCCAGAAGGTTTCTAACAACTCCTATAGGCCTGCATGAAGGAATTTATTTTCACCCACAGTATTCCTGGCGGCTCATAAAACTCTCGGCAGGGGGCGACAATGAGCACAGGAGAAAGTTTCTTCCAGGATGAAGAGAATATGAGGCATTAAATAAGAGCAACATTTAGAATTTAATCTCCTCAGTTAGTTTAATACTAGGTTACCTGGTTCCGGATCTCTGGTTTGGTTTCTTTTGGGTAATAATCTGGTGAATTGATGCCGCTGTCTGCAGATCAGAAGAGCTGATACAATGACGATGACCAACAGCGTCCCGGAGACCATGTGGTACAAGTATCTATAATGTCCATCAGTCTCTATGAGAGCATATTTTTATTATTATATAGATGCCTTACATTTATAATACAATGTATATCAATTATTACAGTATTTTATACCCACTGCAGTTGGGGGGACAAAATGACGATACTTGGCAAGAAGATAAATGCCGATTGTACATCTAGACAAGTTTTGGAAACCGGTAGAACAGTTGTAATAACAGTTTATTATTTTTATAATAAAGTTATTTTTTCCTGATTTTTGTGATGGAATCGCATCTTTTCCGTTGCAAAAATTGCAACATTTGCCTATGCGTTGCGGGTTTTACCTCTCCATTGAATTCAATAGGGAAAACCTGCCACATCTGAGCAGCGATTCTGCAGCTGACAGGCTGCGAATTTTAAAAAAAAACGCGCTACAGGTCAATTTATGAACGTTTTCTCTGCGTACACTGCAGATTTTCCGTAACGAAATCGGTTGCGTAAAATTTGCAGTGTTTACGCTGTGTGTGTCTCTACCCTATAGGCACCTTATCCGGCCATCTAGAACCCTACTGCGTACTGATGAGGAGCAAAAACTCACACAGTGAAGTCTACGGATGGGTTTGGCTGATAACCCGAGTCATGTTTCAAGGCTCTTTAATGATTCACGGTAGGCCACCTATAGGTGGCACTACAGAGTTTTCTTCTTCTGGAGGAGAGCTAATTTGCATACTTTTACCCAGGAAGCATTGCCTGTAGTACTCCCTACACCAACTGGCTCTCCACAAGGAGAACCAGCACCTTCCAAGATGTTATATTTTTTTACTCACCGTGTATCTGTACATGTAAATCTGGACTCTTTTTCCAAACTCTGTTGTCCATCGTTCCCGATTTACAGGAAAAATTCCCAGAATCTTCCAGTTTAGTGAATGAAACTTGATATTAGATAAATTGAATCCCTGGACTTCCTGCCCTTCTCTGTAGAAGGCAAACTGCAGTTGTGTGGTCTGTCTGTGTGGACTGAGCCTGGTGTCGCAGGTCAGGGTCATGCCGTTACCTTCTGTAACAGCGGATGGGGTTAGTTTTATCTCTGGTCTGGAGAACAGCTCTGTTGGTGAAGGTTAGTAATGTAAATGGATGAATAGGAAGACGGCGGGACGTACGTGTCACAATGTAGCAATCTTTACATGGTAGATAGAAATGAGTGTCGACAATCAATTGACATGAAGCCAGTTAGAATTTCCACCCAAAAAGTTAAAAATGTCCATATATATGTAAACCAGAAGTTAGAGCAGTAGCCAAAGTTAGGTCACTATGTTTTATTTACATAGCCATATTGGGGGGGGGGGTCACCTTTAAATTAGCGTTTCGAGAAGTTATTACATTGATATTATAGCAAAACAGATACACCGTGTTGTGCCTAGTGAAGCTGTTTTAAGGGGCGGGGCATGACACCGATTTTATCTTTGGTGTTCTCAATTCCTGTGTCATGCTCCGCCCCACTCAGGCCCTGCAATTGGTGTTACACTGTATCCATTTTGCCTAGAGTGTTCCTTTAACTATTGGGTTGATATAATTTCAGCGTTTTATGCACATATATCAAAGGATTGATACCTGGATCGTGTCAGCTAGTGTTTGGTGAATAAGATATTACAGACCTTTATTAAATAAGAACTTTTATGGATATTGGATTCTTACCATTGTATAAATTGATCTCTGGCAGGGCTTAATAGGAACAACAATGATGGCAGACCTGAGGACCTTCATTAGGACAACAGAATGCCATAATAACCATCGGCACCCCGTGATCGCGTTGCGGGGGAGGGGCAATGGGCTGTCTGAGGGGGCAGTCCCCCCTCTTTCTAATGGCTGAATCTAATATTCTGGTGATCAAATTTTTACGCCACGTGTGAATACCAAGATTTACCTCTGATGGGAACAGACACGGAATCGGTGCAAGATATATAATGTTGTTTTTCACAGCTGTATCTCCCATCTGCTTCTCCTTGCTTGAGGAGTAACTTTTCATCTTCGGAATTCTGTAGCAATTTGCCGTCTTTATAGAATTTTATCCATTCTACGTTATACCCCAGCCGACTGTGATATTTCAGATACAGGATACGACCAGAGACCTGGATCGGAGCCTGCAGGATGACCTGGGCTGAAATAAAATAATCTCATCATTGCTCAGGACAAGGATCGTCCAATGGACGAGCAAACGCTCGTTCATCAGTTGATCGCATCTTTCATCCAGCTAAAACAAGGGTCGCTCGTCGGCAGCACATCCCCCCATGTAAACAGAGAGATGTGCTGCTGACATGATGCAAATGCATTGAGACGATCGATCGTAGTAACGATCGATCGTCCTCGTACTAAGCGATCATTGCTCTGTTTGTAGGGAGCAAACGGGCGCCAATCGACAAGCGGTGTGGTCACCTGTCGCTCGTTTTATGTAAACATGGGCGATATCTGCCCGTGTAAAGCCACTTTTAGATGGCCCGATACTGGTTGTGAAAACGAGCACCGATCGACTATACAGCTCGTTGATCGGCGCTCGTTTGCTCCAATCACAAGGGGGCAATCGTCGGTAATGTATGGGGATGAGCGATTGTTACTACGGTCGTTGGTCCTCATGCATTGGCATCACGTCGTCAGCACATCTCCCTGTTCTGCCGACTAGCCACCATTTTTTGGTTTACATATAAGATGCAAATCAACTGATGAATGAGCGTTTGCTCGTCCATCGGCTGATCTTTACCCTGTTTACAGAGAGCAATGTTCAGGGACGAGCGTTCGATCAATGGCCCGTGTAAAAGAGCCTTCACCCTCTGGATGTAAATAGCAGAAATCTAAATAAATTACATGAATAAGGGCCCTTTTACACGGCCGATGATCGGGTCATATGAACACTCGTTCCCGATCAATGCCCTGTGTAAACAATGAAAGAGTATGTTCACACGGCCGTAAACACCCCCGAAAACGGCTGAAAAAAACGGAAGCTGAACGCCTCCAAACATCTGGCCATTGACTTTAATGGAAAAAACGGTGTTTCGTTCCGGCAGGAAAAAACGGCGTGTAAAAAGAAGTGCATGTCAATTCTTGACCCGTTTTTCACAGAAAAACAGCCCCAAGAACGGCCGGAAAAAAAACCATCAAAAAACGTATGTGGTTTCAAAAACGGCTGAAAGTCAGAGGCTCCATATTTTACAGCCGTTTTGCTTGTGAACATAGCCCAACGATCAGCCGATTAACATTCATCGAATGATTGTATCGTGTGTGCAGCAGAAAATATTATCTTTGTCGGCAGCACATCTCCTTGCGTAAACAGGGAGACGCGCTGCCGACATGATGGAAATGTATGGGGACAAGGGATCAGAGTAATGATCGCTCATCCCTATACATCATTGATCCTTGTGGAAGGAGCAAACGAGCGCCGATCAACGATCTGTCTAGTCGATCTTCGCTCGTTTTTTATGGCCCAAATTGGCCGGTGTAAAAGGACCTTCTGTCTATTTGAAGATAATGTAATGTAAAATAACAAAAGTGACGCAATTAAAAGTATTTTCTGGAAGTCATCTAAAAACACAAGGCTGTTTATACGTTCAGGGATATTTTTATCCTTCACAGTAAGGGGGACATTGTCCCGTAGATCTACCTAGGTGTACTCTAGGGACCTTATCTTTTGTTCTTTTCTGTTATTTAATCATTAGTCCTGATAGTACGCCTCTAGAATATATTCTTTTATGGTGGCACCCTCTTAGTCAATATTGTAGAAGCAATCCCAGCATTGTCTCGCAGCCTTACATAAAATGGTCAGAGCTCCTATCAGACCTACAATATGGTTTTTTTTAAGCCGGTTTAGTATTGTATACATTGTATTACTATGGTGTAAGATAAAAAAAATACTGGTGAACGCACCATCACTGACTTCCAAGCTGACCGTAGGACTATATTCAGACTGTGTTGCACACTCGTATTTCCCACTGTCATTTCTTTGGGCAGAATTAATTTTAATCGAGTTCTCTTCCGTTCGTTTCATTAATGTACGGTCTTTATACCAGTAATATGGACCATAGTGATTTCCATCACAGGTCATTGTTATGGACTCTCCGGTGAAGATCGTTTTCCAGTTTGGAGAGAAGGTCACCACCATCCGGACAGCGGCTCCTAAGAAACATCACATTGTTCAGAAAAAACAAATATATCATCATCAGAGAATAATATGATATCCATAGAAACTTCATATTTGTGACTTCTGCTGTCCTCTATTGAAGCCATCTGACCCGAATATTTAGCCTGGATGGCTAATGGGCACTTCTTAAAGGGGTATTCCCAGAATCCTAAATCCACGGGCTAGGTGATAATTTCTGATCGGTCGTAAAAAACATTGTTTCCGGAATCACCAGATCCTCTTCACTGTACCCTCTGCAGTGAGGAGCTTGAATGGAGCGGTGGTCGAGAATGTGCGCTGCCGCTTCATTCAATGTCTATGAGAATGACGGAAACAGCCGACTTCCCATAGACTTTGAATGAAGCGGTGGTCGAGCATGTCCACTGCCGCTTCATACAATGTCTATGAGAATGACGGAAACAGCCGACTTCCCATAAACTTCGAATGGAGCGGTGGTCGAGCATGTGCGCTGCCGCTTCATACAATGTCTATGAGAATGACGGAAACAGCCGACTTCCCATAAACTTCGAATGGAGCGGTGGTCGAGCATGTGCGCTGCCGCTTCATTCAATGAATATGAGAATAACGGAAACAGCTGACTTTCCATGGTCTTCGAATAGAGTGGCAGTGCGGATGCTCGACCGATGTTCCATTCAATGTACTGTACTCTTCACTGCGGTTGGGCAGCGAGGAGGAACGGGGATGTTCGGGAAACCCAGACATCAAAGTTATCATCTATCCTGTGGTTAGGTCATGAATAATGATTATGGGGGGAAAAAAAATGGAGGGCAGACACCATCTGGAGAAAAGTGTAAAACGAGTGAACTCCACTATAACCTAATGCCACGTCTAGTAAAAGCTCTCCACTCATGCCGGCATCATCCGATATCGGATTTTACATCCAACTTAAAAAATTGACCACGTCCAACCCTCTGGTACTGTACACAGGACCCCACATTACTAATATCCAAGAGTGAGGGCTCATGCACACTGGCACGGAGCATGAATAGTTACGCTACAGAGTCTAATGGGGCGGGCCACGATTCATATTCTGTTGGATTCGTATGGAAAAAAATCAGGGGTAGGGTAGAGGGCTAATGCACCTCTATACAAGCCAGTGTAACACGGCCACGTGCATGAGCCATTACCATCCTAGTCACCGTAAGGAAGTGTCGTGACATAAGAGCGTCTTGTGGGGTATTCTAGAAGGATGCTCCTGAGATATGATGAAAGATCACCTTCGAATAAGAACTTCTCAAACAGCATAGTGGGTTTCCCACACGTTAGTAGTAGTTAAAGGGTTTTTTCCACCTTCTGACAACTGATGACCTATCCAACACCCGGACCCCACACAGATCAGCTGGTGCGGTGCCTCCGTGCAGTTGGCTCCGGCCACGGAATAGCGGCCAAGCTGCAGTACTGTAATCAAGTGAAAAGGAGCCGACCTGCAGTTCCGCAAAAGGGTCGCTATGCTATGTATGGAGCCAACTGCTTCCGGGCTCTGTACATAGCATTATGTGCCACCACATCCGGTGCCCACAGGCCACCGGAGCGGCTTAACGGTGCGTGGTCCGGGTGCCGATGATATACTGATTACCTATCCAGTGGGTAGGTCATCAGTTGTCAGAAGGTGGAAAACCCCTTTAATTTTATGTTGATCTACTATTCTTTATTAGTAACTCACTGACATGTCCTGCTCTCTGCAACTCACTTGTCAGCTTTGCTGTGTAGACTGGGACAGAATATTTAATGACCACACTATTGAATTGCTTTATATACACTATACCCACAGATACACAATACCTCTGACACATGCCACCAGTCAGCAATCCATCGCCCATAGACTCCTATGTTAAATGGAACGTATACATCACAGCCATCTAGTAAAAACGCATACGTTCTTTTTAACGTGAGAGTCTGTGGGTGCCGGATGGCATCCATTGGCCAACTGTCGCCCATAGACTCCTATGTTATAAAAACGTAGATGTTCAATGTATACATTTTTTTTACTGCATGTCGCGAGATTGTATTAAATTGGTATAATGACAAATTGTATAACGTAACGCAATTCAAGAAAAAGTAAGGGCGGACACATCTGTATATAGAGGAAGTGAAATGACCAGATAGAAACCAGATTAATAATTACATTGGAGAACTTTACAATATTAGTAGGAAGTTGGCCAAGATTTACCTTGAACACTGAATTCGATCTCCTCGCTGCGTGTAGGGCCGGACGTGATGACTTGTTTCGTACACTTGTATACAGCAGTCCCATCTCTATGGTTTCCAACCAGGATTTCAGGAGAAGCGTAAGAGACGTCACCTAGGTCTTGATTGTTCTTAAAAAACAGTATTGGCCCCCTAGTAGCCTGGGAGCCGCTGTGACATCTCAGTGACAGGTCATCTCCTTCATATATAAAGGGTGGTGACTGCAGGACGACCGGACCTAAAAGTACAAAATATCAAAGCTGTATTCTCAAAAACATATAGTTTAAAAACACAAATACATTATGGACGGGTCATCCCGAGAATCATATGGAGCATACAGTGGTCAATACATAGTCGGCGCATGTATCAGTCGTTCCCCATCCACTACACGCGGCTTTAGCTTCCCGCTCAAAAGAGCGCATGCGCAATGACGTCATCCCGGAAAAGTGTCTCCCAGGGTGAGCGTTATCACGCATGTGCCGTCCCCTCGGCGAGGCATCAGAAACCGTAGGCAAAGGGCCATGTGGACACGCGCACTGCTGTGATGACGGCGTAATGGCGTTTTCTAGATAAAAAATTGGGCGCAGATTTACACAGCCAGAGACCGTACATATAGATCTAACTATTATGGATGATTACATACATAGGGCCATGCGACAGGTAACTCCCACATTGGGTCTCATATTACGTGTGTACAGACATCCACTACTATGAGGCTGGCAAAGAGGACTCTATAGGTAGCAACAAGACATTTATATATACTACTAAAGGCATACCTCCCAACCGTCCCGGATGCTGCAGGACAGTCCTAGATTCCGGACGATGTCCCGGACGGCCCGTGGTACGTCCAGGTTTCAACTGTATCTGTGTCCTCAGGATGCAGATACAGTTGAATCCAATGGTGGAGCAGGGGGCTGTCAGCTCCCGCATTCACTATGTAAAGCAAGCCGTGAGCAGCTCGGCGCAGACCGGTACGAGGCAGTGATGTCATCGCGCCTGTCTGCGCCGAGCCACACACTGCACAGAGAAGATGAATCTGGGGTTAGGTGAGTATTTATTTTATTAGGCACAAAAATTGCATTTTACTGGGTGGGGAGGGCAGTTATAGGGGCATTATACGGTGTGGGGGCCTCTAAGGGGGCATTATACTGCGGAGGATTCTATGGGAGCATTAAACTGTGGGGGGCACTATGGGGCGTTATTCTGTGTGGAGGGCAATTTGGGTAAATTATACAGTGTAAGGGGCTCTAAGGGGACATGGTACTATATGGACGGTACTATGGGGGCATTAAACTCTGGAGGGCGCTATGGGAGCATTATACTGTGTAGGGGGCACTATGTGGGCATTATACTGTGGGGAGGCACTATGGGAGGATGATACTGTGAGGGCTGAGCGGGGTGTGTATGGACAAGGTTAGAGGTGTGGGCTTAACGGGGGGGGGAAAAAAATATGCCGCTTCGCGCGCCGCATCAATTGTCCCTCTTTTCAATACTTAAAAGTTGGGAAGTATGCGTTGGGGAAAAATCTCCTTGCCCCAATATATTTTAGATGGACTCACTCTTCGTAACATTGAGTGTGACATCCTCGCTGACATTCTGCTCACTGGTCCGGCACTGGTAATTCCCACCATGCCTGGACTGGGCAGACTGAATGGTAAACGTCTTTCCTGAATGGGTCCATTGATTTTTCCTGTACCAGTCATAGGTCACGTCTCCCTGCACCGTAGAGTCCACATCACAGCTCATGGTTACAGAATCTCCATTTAAGATCTTGTTCCAGGTGGGAGTGAAGGTCACCATAGGCCTGACCGCAGCTCCTGGGGGAAAAAAAATAATCATTCTTCATGCTGTGTAAATTTAGGCCACTGTTCACACATAGCCCGACCGGCTCATTTCTAGATTTCTTTCTATATCTACAAGTGCCACAAGAACATGAGGGATAGGGCAAGGAGAACGCATCGTGACCTGCAGATTATAGCTGCATTGTGTCCTGGGGACTTTCTGGGCTAAAAAACCCCAAAATATTATAGACTGTAATATACGATTTTACACCTATTTTTGTGTGGTTTTAGTGTGTTGTTTTTTTCCCCCAAATGATCAGAAGACTGATCATGAAATGTAGAAATTTTTCAGAATAATTTTTAATTTTATTACATTTTTTTAACTTGTTGTACTGGAGTTTTTGGTTCTGTAATAAAACACATCCTGATGCAATTTGTATTCAAACTCACCGGTTATTCTTGTGAAAACCGCTGCAAGAAAAAACAAAAAAAATGATGTCAGTAATGTAGTTTACTCGCATTTCGATCCCCGGAAATGATCTTATACGAAAATTTGGTAACAAGGGGAATGTAGAGTTATATGGTGCAACACACGTAATAGATCAAGACCGGCTCAGCAGACAGGATAGGATTAGATACACCGGCTCAGTAGACAGTATCACACATGATAGGATTAGATACACCGGCTCAATGGACAGGATTACACATGATATTACATGACCCAATATGGGCTGTGAAAATGAGCGCCAATTGACAAGCAATGATTGCTTATGTATGGGGACGAGCGATCGCTACTCCGATCGTTCATCCCCGTACATTTTTATCAGGATGGCAGCGCATCACAGGGAGATGTGCTGCCGATATCGGTAATGTTTCATGCTGCATAATAAAGCAGATAGAGTGTTTGCTCATTCATCGGCTGATCGTTGCCCGGTTTATACAGGAAGATGATGGGGAACGAGCGTTCATATGACATTGATCGGCACTCGTTTACATGGCCTACGTCGGGCCCTGTAATATCACCTTTAGATACCATGGGATTTCACATGATAGTCTATGGAGCCAGTGCATCTAAGCCTATCACAAACGATTAGATCAGGGCTGGACAAATAGTTAAGGCTTCGTTCAGATCTGCGCTATGGTCCCGTTTCGAAGTTCCTACGGTGCCAACGGTATCAGTTTGCCTCAGTTGTGAAGATCAAATATAAAATGGAAATTGACCTCTCTTCCCCCACCAAGCACTCGGTCCTGAACATCACCCACCATGGCAGTCACACCACCACTAGTAGTACTCCTGCCCTTAAACCCAACATAGGCATAGGGGGCAGGTCCTGAAGATCCGGGTACAGCAGGCACACTCTCTCCAGCCACTCCACTTCCTAGATGTTCCCGGACCATCCTCCACCACCCCTTTTTAGCTTCCACCATACTCACACCCTCATCATTCACATCCCCATAAACACTTTGCCCTGGATTATACACAGTCGCACCTTCACTCATACCAGACAACAATTCACCTCCAGAATCCCCTGCAAAAACTTCTTGCAAATTGACAGACATGACTGACTGGATTACAGCACCACTACATTATCAGCAGTTTCCAATAGCATCACCTTTAGGTAAAGCAGGAGTCAGGGCTCGTCTTGCTGCACTCTCTTCCACCTTCCCAAGAAGATCAGAAGCACCGGAGTCTACCTGCCTGCACCGGAGTCTACCTGCCGGCACCGGAGTCTACCTGCCTGCACCGGAGTCTACCTGCCTGCACCGGAGTCTACCTGCAGGCACCGGAGTCTACCTGCAGGCACCGGAGTCTACCTGCAGGCACCGGTGTCTACCTGCAGGCACCGGTGTCTACCTGCACCGGTGTCTACCTGCACCTCTTACTTTGCAGCTGCAGGCTCATTGCTGCCTTTCGCTAGACCCTTTTTCTCAACATGCTCAAGGTCTTTTGTTGTTATGATCTCTAACTTCTGTGGTAAGGCCCTTCACCTCATCAGATCCACTCCTTTTAGCTACTGCAAGCCAAAGAGGGATTGCCTGCTATTATCCGCATGGTTGCATTATTCTCACTGCCCGCCATAACCGCAAACATCACTGGTGCAGAAGACTTGGTAGATGGATCCACCAGGTCTGCAGATTGAGTCTCACTAAACAGCCCATCCTGGTTCTTTGCAGACAGATAACCCAGTTTCTCTTCTCTCTGCCTCCACGCTTTCCTCTTTTTACTTTCAGATCTTCTAAAGCAGTGGTAGGCAACCTTTTTGGTATGGCGTGCCGACAAAAAAAACAAAAAACAATAATGTTGTACGCAGTGTGCCATGTAAATGTGTAAGCCATAGTAAACAAACGGTTATAATGTATGTAACATTAAGTAATTAATTTAACTTCTATTTCAACGTGACTCTTGTCCCTGACTTTCTTTGCAAAGATGATCCATTTGTGGTGCATGTGAGCAGGGCTGCCATCAGGAATTTCAGGGCCCCCTACAGCTAAATTTTCTGGGCCCCCGTACCGTGGCACCGCCTGTTAACGGTACTCCGTCCAGCACTATATCACGGTACCCAGGGCCGCCATCAGGGGGGGTATTATGGGTACTGATGTGAGAGGCCCGGCCAAACCTAATTGAAAGGGGGGCCCGGCGACTGCCGCGACTTGCCTTTGGTAGAAAAAAAATAGGCCCCTGCAATGGGGCCCGTTTTTTTCACCAAAAGAATGTCGCGAGCTGCGGGCCCCCCTTTCAATTAGGTTTGGCCGGGCCTCTCACATCAGTACCCATAATACCCCCCCTGATGGCGGCCCTGGGTAGCATGGGGGTCGTCAAGGGGGCCGTCAAACACTGCCGCCCGTGCGACCGATCGCGCGCACCCGCAAACTACCGCGCATGCCCACCCGCGACCGCCTGGAACCGCGCACCGAATTTTGAGGCAGATTTTGACCTGCCCACACTATCTTGCCGCGTTTTTTGCCCACGGCGATTGAGGACAGCAGACAAAAAACGCAGGGAAAAATGCATTTTCTGCCTCCCATTGATTTCGATGGCAGGTCAGAGGCGGAACCGCGGCAAGAAAGGACGTGCTGCTTTTTCTTTTTTCCGCGACTGACTCCCATTGATTTCAGATTAAATCAATGGGAGGCGGTTTTGGAAGTTGTTTGGTGCTGATTCTGACGCAGTGTCCGAGTCAATATCAAGGCCCAAAAACTCTGTGAACTGGGCCTTATTGTTAGGGCTTATTCAGACGAACGTGTAATACGTCCGTGCAACGTGTGTGATTTTCACGCGCCTCGCACGGACCTATGTTACTCTATGGGGTCGTGCAGACTGTCAGTGATTTTCACGCAGCGTGAGTCCGTGTGTCCGCTGCGTAAAACTCACGACATGTCCGATATTTGTGCATTGTTCGCGCATCACGCACCCATTGAAGTCAATGGGTGCGTCAAAATCACGCCCAGCACTTCCGCAGCCGTATAAACTATGAATGAAAACAGAAAAGCACCACGTGCTACAAACATACAAACAGAGTGTCATAATGATGGCGGCTGCGCGAAAATCACCCATCATACGCTGCTGACACACGGAGCTGTTATAGACCTTTTGCATGCGCAAAACGCCACGTTTTTGCGCACACAAAAAGCACACGCTTGTGTGAATCCGGCCTTAGGGTAGGAACACACTAGTAAATTCACTGAAGTGATATATGAGTAAGACGTATAACTTTTATTTCATAACTCTCTAAAAACAGGGGTACAATCACCACTGTGAAAAGCCCCACCGTGTGCATTAAAAACGTATTAAACAAATACTCCAAGTCCTGATTCGTTTGTGAACCTTCTCTGACTGGGTGTATTACAAAGATACCAATCTGGAATCAGCGTTTCAACATTGGTGTAACAGTGGATAAGACCCTAAAACACACCGGAGCTTGCCATAACCGCACCTAAATCTCCTGATGTTTAGGTACACAACGATGCCACTGTCCCCTACGCTAAAATCCCTCACTTAACCTGACCCTACGCGTTTCTATACTTATCATCAGGGGTCTGTAGCTTGGTCACTCTGGCTAGGATGCCAGCGATATTTCTTCACCAGCAGATATTCTGGGACACACTAGGTGTGAACGCTGCGGATTTTATGCAACACATTTTATTGTGGATAATGCGCAGAGTATCACAGTCGCAGCCGAGTGGATGAGATATGAACAAATCTCATCCACACGCTGCAAAAATAATGGACCTGCAGTGTGGCTTTTGGCTTTTTAAGCCGCAGCGTGTCAATGTATTCTGTGGAATCGCTGCTCCTCTGTTGCGGAAATGCTGCGGTTCTGCCGCAAAAATCACAAATGAGAGAAAAAAAAAAAAGGCACTTTTTTAAATTGATAAAAAAGTTTAGACTTGCCCCGGCCGTAGTCCTGGTGACGCGATCCTCCATTCTTAGCGTAGCCCCGCCTCCTGTCATGACGTTTCATCCCATGTGACTGCTGCAGCGGTCACATGATCTACAGCGTCATCCCAGGAGGCGGGGCTACGTTCAGAAGAGAGAGATGCGTCACCAGGACTACGGCCGGGGCAAGTCTAAACTTTTTTTTCCCTGCAGGATTCCCGCAGCGGAAACACCTCCCGAAACTTGAGCCACTATTTGGTGCGGTTTTGCTGGCAGAATTCCCTGCGGCTCCCGGGATAAGCTGTGTAGTTTTACTCAGCATATCCGCCTAGTGTGTCCCTTATGATGTCGCTCCTGGAGCTGCTGCCGGTCTCTAAATAGGCAGTTGGTCCAGTGGAATTTGGAATTATTTTTTTTTGTGAACCAGCTTAAAAAAAATACAAAACTTTTGTGTTAGGGTATGTGCACACACACTAATTACGTCCGTAATTTACGGACGTATTTCGGCCGCAAGTACCGGACCGAACACAGTGCAGGGAGCCGGGCTCCTAGCATCATACTTATGTACGATGCTAGGAGTCCCTGCCTCGCTGCCGGACAACTGTCCCGTACTGAAAAGATGATTACAGTACGGGACAGTTGTCCTGCAGCATGGCAGAGACTCCTAGCGTCGTACATAACTATGATGCTAGGAGCCCGGCTCCCTGCACTGTGTTCGGTCCGGTACTTGCGGCCGAAATACGTCCGTCAATTACGGACGTAATTAGTGTGTGTGCACATACCCTTAGGGCCTGTTCACATCACCGTTCGCTTCCGCTCCGGGGTTCCGTCTGAGGTTTCTGTCGGGTGAACCCCGCAACGGAAAGTGAAAGTGACAGCACAGCTTCCGTTTCCGTCACCATTAGCGCAGTCGACTACGCTATTGATTCCATCTGAAAACCTGCCGGAATGGTGACGAACGGAAACCATTAGCGATGTTTCCGTCACCATTGAGATCAAAAGTGACTGAAACGGAAGCTGTGCTGTCACTTTCACTTTCCGTTGCGGAGTTCACCTCAGACGGAACCCCGGAGCGGAAGCGAACGGTGATGTGAACAGGCCCTAACACAAAAGTTTTGTATTTTTTTAAGCTGGTTCACAAAAAAAAATAATTCCAAATTCTACTGGACCAACTGCCTATTTAGAGACCGGCAGCAGCTCCAGGAGCGACATCATAAGGGGCACACTAGGCGGATATGCTGAGTAAAACTACACAGCTTATCCGCCCCGGTAGCCGCAGGGAATTCCGCCAGCAAAACCGCACCAAATAGTGGCTCAAGTTTCGTGAGGCGTGTCCGCTGCGGGAATCCTGCAGGGAAAAAAAACTTTAGACTTACCCCGGCCGTAGTTTAGGTGACGCATCTCTCTCTTCTGAACGTAGCCCCGCCTCCTGGGATGACGCTGTAGACCATGTGACCGCTGCAGCAGTCACATGGGATGAAACGTCATGACAGGAGGCCGGGCTGCGCTAAGAATAGAGGATCGCGTCACCAGGACTACGGCCGGGGTAAGTCTAGACTTTTTTATAAATGTAAAAAAGTACCTTTATTTTTTCTCATGTGTGATTTTTGCGGCAGAACCGCAGCATTTCCACAACAGAGGAGCAGCGATTCCACAGAATACATTGACAAGCTGCGGCTTAAAAAGCCACACTGCAGGTCCATTTTTTTTGCAGCGTGTGGATGAGATTTGTTCTAACCTTATCCACTCTGCTGCGACTGTGATACGCTGCGGATTTTCCACAATAAAATGTGTTGCATAAAATCCGCAGTGTTCATGCCTAGTGTGTTCCTACCCTAAGGCCGGATTCACACAAGCGTGTGCTTTTTGCGTGCGCAAAAACGTGGCATTTTGCGCATGCAAAAGGTCCATAACAGCTCCGTGTGTCAGCAGCGTATGATGCGCGGCTGCGTGATTTTCGCGCAGCCGCCATCATTATGACACTGTTTGTAGCACGCGGTGCTTTTCTGTTTTCATTCATAGTTTATACGGCTGCGGAAGTGCTGGCCGTGATTTTCACGCACCCATTGACTTCAATGGGTGCGTGATGCGCGAACAATGCACAAATATCGGACATGTCGTGAGTTTTACGCAGCGGACACACGGACACACGCTGCATGAAAATCACTGACAGTCTGCAAGGCCCCATAGAGTAACATAGGTCCGTGCGAGGCGCGTGAAAATCACGCGCGTTGCACGGACGTATTACACGTTCGTCTGAATAAGCCCTAACAATAAGGCCCAGTTCACAGAGTTTTTGGGCCTTGATATTGACTCGGACACTGCGTCAGAATCAGCACCAAACAACTTCCAAAACCGCCTCCCATTGATTTAATCTGAAATCAATGGGAGCCAGTCGCGGAAAAAAGAAAAAAGCAGCACATCCTTTCTTGCCGCGGTTCCGCCTCTGACCTGCCATCAAAATCAATGGGAAGCAGAAAAGGCATTTATCGCTGCGTTTTTTGTCTGTTGTCCTCAATCGCAGCGGGCAAAAAACGCAGCAAAAAACCCGGCAAGATAGTGTGGGCAGGTCAAAATCTGCCTCAAAATTCTTTAAGGAATTTTGAGGCAGATTTTTTCGGCCTGCAAAATACTCTGTGTGAACAGGGCCATACTTAAACAGCACTTTGAGACACTTTACTCACCGTGTCAGAAGAGCTGCTCCCACTCCAGTCCTCTTCAGGCGATGTCTTCGGTCCAGACGTCCAGTCCTTCACCTTCACCTCCAGAAAATGGCGGGGACCGTAGAACTCCTGCCGCCGCGCAACAACTAGACTCCTCCCCCTCTCCTTACGCAGCTACGCTCTGGAGGAGGAGGAGGCGGAGTCGGATGAGGAGTCGGACGAGTCGGAGGCGGGCCAGCAGGTAAGTAGACTGTGCGCCGCTGTCCCTGTGTGGCTGTCCTTCCCCCTAGATCTTGTGTTGCGGGCGCACCGCCTCCCTCTCGGCGGCGCGCCTGGTCGTTCGCGGGTGCGCGCTTGCGGTCGTTCGCGCGCGGTCGTGCGCTCGCTCGTACACGCGCAAGCGGGTGGTGTTTCGCGGCGGTGATGAAAGGGGGGCCCGCAGCTCACGGCGGTGTTTCACGAGAGGGGGGCCCGCAGCTCACGACATTGTTTTGGTGAAAAGAACAGGCCCCATTGCAGGGGCCTGTTTTTTTCTACCAAAGGCAAGTCGCGGCAGTTGCCGGGCCCCCCTTTCAATTAAGTTTGGCCGGGCCCCCTACAGTAGTACCCCTAATACCCCCCTGATGGCGGCCCTGCATGTGAGACTACTGAACACCAGCTGGGGGTGCACATAGGAGAGACTGTGGCTACTGAACACCAGCTGGCCAACTCTAAGTTGCCCAGAACCAATCCTCGCTGTACAGCTTTCCAGATTTCGGCATCTTGTTGACTCTTGCAGGAACTGATGGGGATGATCTTTCTTCTGTCTTCTTGCTTCTCTCCTCAGCCCTACAGATGGAAAAGCATTTTTCCTGCTCAGCCTCATGGCTCACCTGGTTGACAGTAACATCCAACTTTGCAGCTTTTAAGCCACATTGAGTATAATCTAGGGAGGGTGACAGAGGTGCCCCACAGATGTCTCACAGGGCCATTCTCAGGATTTTTCAACACATGCATCTGCTCAATGGCCAAAGCACATATGGCTTAGATACACTAACTCAGAAGATAGTAGTACTCATAATAGGCTTAGATACATCGCTTCAGTAGACAATATCACACATGGTGGCCTCAGATGCACTGGCTCAGCAGCACAGTATCACACTTGATGAGCTTAGATACAATTTTAGGTGTGTAATGTCATTTCCCACCAGCATCTATGAGGATTCTATATGTGGCGACACTATAAATAATTTCCATGCAATGGTGGTTTGTGAAAAGAGGAAATAAGAGATACCGTGGCTAAAATAAAACACCAGAAACCCATACTAACGAAAAAAGAGAAACCTCAAGTGTGTATGTATGAGATCTAGAGCAATAATGACACGCTTTCTGCGTATAATAAAGCCAGCAACGCCGTTTCCACGGTTTGCAGATTTCCGAGATTTAACATTTTTTTTATTTGTTGTTTTTCATTTCTGTGTAGTAACCAAATAAATCAAGAACTGGTCTGTGGATACTCCGGTTAGGCTAATAGACGATGCTCCTCAAGGGAGGGGTTTATGGTCATTATCCCTTCATATGCTCTGATGGGGAATATGGGAAGGGGTTTTTCCAAATTCAATTAAGTATAGCCAAAAGCACAAGATCTTTAGGTATATCTCAAAGAAAATATACACGTTTATTGGTAATTATTGTCCAGTTTCATCAACAAGAAATATTTATTGCTTTCCTAAAAAAAATAAATTAAAATCCGAATGTCATGTGCTTGAAATGTGTCAAGGACCTCACGTACAGTACTATGCAAAAGTTTTAGGCAGTTGTGGAAAATGCTGCAAAGTAAGAATGCTTTAAAAAAATAGAAGAGTTAATCGTTTTGATCAATTAACAAAAACAAAGTGAATGAACAGAAAGAAATCGAAATCAAATCAATATTTGCTGTGACCACCCTTTGCCTTCAAAACAGCATCAATTCTTCTAAGTACACTTGCACAGTCATGGATTTTGTAGGATTATAGTCATGTGTATTATTAACCAATTATACCAAACAGGTGATAATGATCATCATTTTCATATGTTTGCTGAAACACAGTCATTAACTGTAACAGAAACAGATGTGTAGTGGGTAAGGAACAGCCAAACTCTGCTAGAAAGGTGAGGTTGTGGAAGACTGTTTCATGTCCCAAAGTCCACCATGGAAAGACGGAGAATAGCAACAATACACAATGTAGTTATACTGAATCAGCAAGGTCTCTCTCAAACAAAGATTTCAAAGCAGACTGGGGTTTCAAGATGTGCCGTTCAATCTCTTTTGAAGAAGCACAAACATAAAAGCAATGTTGAGGATCATAGAAGCAGTGGTCGGCCAAGGAAACTTAGTGAAGAAAATGAATAACACATCATGCTTACTTACCTTCTAAATCGGAAGATGTCCAGCAATCAGCTCAAAACTGGCCGAAACCGGTGGAACCCCATCTACTGTTCGAAAAAGTCTGGCCAGAAGTGGCTTTCATGGAAGAATTGCAGGCAAACAGCTATACCTCCGACATGGAAACAAGGCCAAGTGACTCAACTATACACGAAAACATAGGAACTGGGGTGCCGAAAAATGACAGCATGTGATTGAGGAGTCAAAATGTGAAATATTTGGCTGTAACAGAAGGCAGTTTGTCTCTGAAGGGCTGGAGAGCGGTACAATAATGAGAGTCCGCAGGCAACAGTAAAGCATGGTGGAGGTTCCTTGCAAGTTTGGGGCTGCATTTCAGCAAATGGAGTAGAGGATTTGGGCAGAATCATTGGTGTGCTCAATGCTGAGAAATACAGACCGATACATATCCATCATGCAATACCATCAGGGAGACGTCCGATTGGCGCCAAATTTATTCCCGGCAGGAAAAGGACCCCTGACAAGTTCCTTCAAAAACTGTGTGCAAGTGTGCCTAGAAGAATTGATGCGGTTTTGAAGGCAAAGGGTGGTCACACCAAATATTGATTTGATTTAGATTTCTCTTCTGTTCATTCACTTTGTATTTTGTTAATTGATAAAAACTATTAACACTTCTATTTTTTAAAGAATTCTTACTTTGCCTAAAACTTTTGCACAGTATTGTATATTTATAAAGTAATGAAGCACTAGATTTGGCCCTACTGCTGATGACTGTTAAAAGGATCAGTCAAGTTCCTTATCAGAGCATGAGCAAATTCTACTCCTCTGAATGGTCTCTCCCACAAGCCATATATCCCGTACTCAAACATCATTTGTACATTAATGTTACATTGGATAAAATGTTCGTAGTGTTTTGTATAATAAATTCAATAAATGTATAAAATGAACTAAAGTGGAGTAAATGAATAAAAAGCAAAATGCTACAAATGTAGGCAATTAAACAATGCTGACCCATACACTCTAGTATATAGATAAATGGATCAAAACTAGCATAAAGCATCATTTCCTGAAATTATAGGGTATTATATTGGTGCTCGGTTTGCTATACAGCTGTATATACTGGACCCCCGAGATTTTATTAACTAAGATAAAAAGATCGGTGCTCTGTAGAAAACAAATATAAAGAAATATATTAAGAAAAAAAAAATATTAAGAAAAAATATAAACAAACAAGTATAAAGAAATATATAATAAAAACAAAAGTATAAGTAAAAAACAAATAAACAGAGAAAGACTTTGGGGGTATGTGTAGAGATATGTCAGATTATGTTAATGGTAGGGGGTCTGGGAGCCAAGACCCCAATGATCACCTTGCTTAGAACACCACGTCTGTTTGGCATTAGCCTGGTTCACACTGCGATTTCCAGATCGTGAAGCCAATGAAATAATCAGGTCGGCAATGCCCTGTCCACTTCTCACCCATAACCAATAAATAGATGCATTAAGAACTGTTATTTGAAAAAAGTGTGAAAAATATGTATTTTGTATACCTTTTTTTAATTTTTTGAATGTGACTTTTTATAGAATTGCAAAATGTAACATAAAATAGACCTAAAAAAAACACCATAACGCCCAGTTCACACAGTCTATAAACCTAACATTTTATGTTACCCTCACGCAGAATACCGGTGGACAAGTGGTAATACTTACAGAAGATGAAGAGGACCTTGGCCATTCTTAGCTGCGATGTGTAGGTTGAAAATCCCATATGTGGTCATTCGTATTCTATATCTCGTGAGGACTACACAAGACCTGTGTGAGTTAGAGCTTTAGGTCTCGCGAAGAAAAGGAAATAAAAATCCAAAAAATTACCACAAAAAATTGGCAGCCAATAAATGTAGAGATGCCTTCGTGTACAACCAGACGCTGCAGTAGATCACCAATCCAATAAGGTGTAGTGAAGTTTTCTTCTGAAGGAAGGGACAGACTTTTTTGGACTTTTTTATTTTAGAGCGAAGCGTGTGATGTAAAAGTAAAAGCCCCTTTGGTAATAGGGAAGTTATACTTCTTTATAGGAAGAGATTACTTTGTTTCTGAAGTTCTTGTAACTGCGGTGTAATATGGAAAATAGGTTCTCACCTCAGGCGCCACTTTTCCCTGCTTAACCCCTTCCCTCAGCAGTCATTTTTCAGATTTTTCCTTTTTGCTTCGCACCTTCCAAAAAACCATAACTTTATGTTTCCGTCGATATACCCATATGAGGGCTTATTTTTTGCGGAACGAGTTCGAGTTTTTCACGGCACCATTTATTGTACCTTATAATGCACTGGGTAAGTGTAAAAAATTCTTTGTGGTTTGGAATGGAAAAAAAAAAAACAAAAACAAAAAACAATTCCTCCATTTCTTTTTGGGTTGTTTTTTACGCCATTCACTGTGCGGTAAAAACGACATGTTAGGTTTAGGGCCAATTCACACAGAGTTTTTGTTGACGCTTTTTTTGACACGGAAACCGCGTCGAATAAGCGCCAAAAAACTGCCAAAAATGCCTCCCATTGATTTCAATGGGAGGCGGAGGCGTTTTTTTCCCCGCAAGCGGCATGCCCGAACTTCGGGCGTTTACATCTCTGACCTCCCATTGACAGTAATGGGAGGCAGAGAAAGCGTATTTTGTATATTTTTGTATATTAAAAATATTTAATTTTAATTCTTTTTATTAGTCCCGCTTGAACCAGCGATCGTTGGATCGCTTGCATGATATACTACAATACTAATGTATTGCAATAGATCATGTTTCAGTAGGCCCGCAGGCTACCATGACAACCATCGGCACCCTGCGATTGGGACTTCGGAGGAGGCCGTCTCCCTGTTTCTAACACCTTTCCTACCCCTTAGGGTGGGCATAAGTTAATTTAAAAAACAGATTTTTCGGAGACTGCGTTCACACGTTAGGCTAGTGTGCCGCCTTTATAAAGTTGTATAAACTCCAATCCGGAGAATGTTTTTCCTTTAGGTTATAACCTTATAATCATAGCAGTTAAAATGTTTTAGGTTTATTTTTGTGATGATTATTATTATTATTATTATTATGTTCTACATGGTTAGTTGAATTTTTATTCTAATATAATATAAAAATATACATATATAAATAAAAAAAGCTAATAAAAAAACAAAACATACATATATATATATAT
The DNA here is from genome assembly GCF_050947455.1 of Rhinoderma darwinii. Lineage (NCBI taxonomy): Eukaryota > Metazoa > Chordata > Amphibia > Anura > Rhinodermatidae > Rhinoderma > Rhinoderma darwinii. The sequence continues at coordinate 6,353,974 of NC_134698.1, read as the reverse complement.
AAAAAAAAAATACATATAAAAAACATATACACACACTAATATATATATATACACACACACACACACACACACACACACACACACACACACACACACACACTCTTACATAAAATTCTAAGATGTATTGTAGTTATATAAAAATTATTTTCGCTCTTAATGGAATTAAGGCAAATATATATTTTATTTGTTTTTACTAATATGAAATCTCTCGTGTGGTTTGTCTCTTGCCCGTGCCCATTTATTTGGTACGTACAATAGACCTGTTGCCTGATTGGCTAATCTTAGTCCGTCCCCCCTACTTACCTAAACTAATATAATGGTGGGACACAGAAGACTCAGCCCCTTCACTTAATACTGAAGCAGCAAAAAGTAAGTGCGGAGAACAGTGTCTTACCTGTAACTGACGGATTTACCTTTCACAAATGGATTTTTACCTGAAGGGACTTTATATTGAGTGGAGTTTATTTTGGGGGTTTTCATTGGTGTTGTTTTTGACTGTACATTGCACTGCAGTTGATGGTTTTGTTTTTGTGTTTTAGATATTGAATGTAGATTTTATTGTATTCTTTTGCCTTAGCAGATATGAGTTTATCCTTTTATATATTCTTTGGATATATCCTGATTTTGCCTGAGAAAGTTTTATCACAGGTAAATAAATTGGTCTTGCGATTCACTGTACATATAACGTATGAACTGTAACGTTGTCTTCTCATTTTTAGTTAAAGAGGCGCAGCTACCAGTTTATAACTTTCCTATCTCCTACCTAATCTAATAGGCGCTTTGATGTAGATAATTACTGGGAGTTTTTTGTTGTTTTTTTTGAAAAATGTTTATTTTTGACTAAGTTATGAACATCTTCAGATTTATGCAAATTTGTTCTTAATGCCCAACTGGGCTTTTTTTCACTTTTCACCAAGTGGGCGTTGTCAGAGACTTTTGGAGCGGAAACACTGGCCGTTGTGGCCGGGGATTCCGCTTCAGGATTAGGGGACCTCTCCAGGAGAAGTCCCCGATATCACTGTGCATATATGGACAGTGAAGGCAGGGACTTCTCCTGGAGCGGAATTCCCGGTCACAGCTTTGGTAACGCTGTGGCCGGGGATTAGGGATTCCGCTCCTACAGGGAGCAAAAAAAATCTCCTCCACTTCCTCACATGCACTTCGCACTGAGTAGGAGAAGAGAGTGAACGAGCGTCAGAAAGCACGGCCATCACTCAGATCACATCCAAGTGGCAGCCGTGCTTTACCCGGCCCCATAGACTTTTATGGGAGCCGGGAGAAAGGCCAAAAATAGGGCATGTTCCATTTTTTTTTAGATTGAATACATATGGGGTCAATTGTTCCTACTGTGGCAGTTCAAAGAACGGCTGTCACACTGCATAGCTTCCCTGTCACGTGAATAGGGCCTTAGACCCTATTCACACCACAGGGCCCAGGTGTCGGCCGTCTTGGTCCGTTAAAATCTGCTGTTTTTCATCCAATCCGTGTCCATTCCAGGCCTTGTTTCCGTTTTTTGACGGCCGATTGTCTGTTTTAAAACTGGATGAATTTCTTTTTTTTTTTTTTGGTCCCAACCCACCAAAAACACCCAGAGGAAGGTCATATGATCGCCCAGTGACCATTTTCTCTTGCTTTCAGAGTATAGAGAGCTCGGTCTGATCCCTCTGCTTTACCACTGGTTTGTGGCGTTTTATCTGCTATTTTTAACTTCACAACCATTGAACCGTGTACCGCCGCTTTCGCCGATTTCTCGGCAATTCAGATGGCAACCGCAGATGTTGAACAATTACTCCAAACGCGCTCCATTGTATATTCGCCAAAATGAGGCATAACACAACGTATAATGTACGATCACCAAATAGGACTGTGCAAAAGACTGGCACAACACTGAGAAGAGCGTTTAGAATGATGTATCAGAGGTGGGACGGACCGCGAAACTCGTAATACGTCTTTTAATAGCGCCTCTAGCGCAAATGTGTACGGAGCCTTACAGTTCAAGTTTAGGATCATTTTCCATAACCCCTTCCCGACATCCGCTGTGTATATACGGTGGAGGGAGGGGGAATATGGAGAATGTTCACGAGTTGAACACACTAAGTTATAGCCGACACTTTAGTGTCCGTAAAAGTCAGAACTATTACCATAATAATTGAACCCGCACAGTGAATACCGTAAAGAAAATAAAAAAATAAAAACCGCCAGAATCGCAGTTTTTTGGCACAAAATATTTAAGAAAAAGTGATCAATAAGTCTCATGTACCCCAAAATGGTACCAAATAGAAAACGACAGCCCGTCCTGCAAAACAAAAGCCCTCCTACCACTCAATTGATGGAAAAATAAAAAGTTATGGCTCTCAGAATATGACACAAAAATTAACAATCAGTTTTTTCCTTGTAAAAGTAGTAAAACAAAAAAAAAAAACAAAAAAAAAAAAAATAATAATAAATAATTATATATATATATATCAAAAAATAAAATAAAAAACAAAACAAAACAAAACAAAAATAATTCTATATATATATATAAATGATTTTTTTTACAGTTTCCCAGTACGTTATATGGTACAATAAATGGTGCCATGAAAATCTCCAACTTGTCCCGCAAAAACAAAAAACAAGCTTCATACGACTAGATCAATGAAAAACGAAAAAAAAAATAGTTAAGATTTTTGGAAGGAGGGGAGGAAAAAGCGAAAATTTAAATCCTGAAAGACAGCTACGGAGGAAAGGGGTTAAACATTTATTATATTTATTGGGCAAGCTGCTAGGATCCATTACAAAGCATCATACAATCCGTAAAAAAAAAAAAAAAAATCATAACATTTTCTGTCTCTACTCTCGTATTTTGCCACATTTATCATCTTATTTAAAAAAAAAAAAATTTGGGTGACTAATTTTAACTATTTTTGTTTGAAATAAACAGGTAAATGGCATCGAGGACCAGCCGGGTAAGTTATTTTTCCTTTTACACTTGTGCAAAAATGAATGTGAGGTGTTAAACGAATGACATAATCTGAACGGGTTGGGAAGGGTTTTATGTTTCTTTTTGACCTTTTTGTTCTTTTGCTTTTATCCACAGTTTTGATTCGTTTGTTTTTCCATTTTTCATTCATAGCACGCGATTGCTCCGATATCTGGAAAAGGAACAACCTTTCCAACAGTGGAATATACACAATAAGACCAGATAATGCGAATACTACATTTCAGGTAGAGCAATCTAAATATCCATTTTTTTTAAAAAAACAAAAGGAAAAAGCAATAAATGATGATGAATTTACTTGATTTCTCAGCTCTAGTTCATTTTGTAAAAAGAAAAAAACCGTGAAAAATGTTTTTCAGGTTTTCTGTGAAATGTCAGTGAATGGAGGCTATACTTTAATACAACGCCACAATGGACAGGATGGATTATCCTTTGACACGACATGGAATGACTATGAAAACGGATTTGGAAATCTTGGAGGTAAACGGACTAAAATTTGTTAAATATACAAAAGCAAGTTACTAATAAAGGAGATAAAAATCAAAAGAAAAAAAAAAACAATTTAATTTTTTTTTTAAATTGACCAGGATAGAAGATTGAAGGTCTATTTTCAGGATTGGTTAGTATTGTATGATCTGTGAGGGTTCGAACCCAGGATCTGCCACCAATTGGCAAGACAAAAAGACCTTGGCATAGCGCTGTGTAGGTCTGTACAGCGGCGTCTTGTGCTGCGGCTTAACCCCATTTAAAAGGGCTGTACAGGATTAGAAAACCATGGCTGTTTTTTTCCAGAAACAGCGCCACACCTGTTGACAGGTTGTGTGTGGTATTGCAGTTCGGCTCCATTGAATAAGCTGTAATAACGCACACAACCTGCACACAGGTTTGGCACTGTTTTTGTAAAAAAAAAACAGCCATGTCTTTCTGATGATAGACAAACCCTTTATGTGTGGCTACCACACATAGCCACATGGATCGCAGCGGAGCGAAGGAGTTTTGCTACCAGGGCCGATCACACATTGACAGTCATCAATGTTATATCCAAAAAACCTCTAATAAAGTCCACATTGTCCTTGGGGTATGAGCAAGTAGCGGTCCCTGTGGTTTGGCCAAAAACCACGATGGTTATAAAAGGATTGCAGACATTACAAACGTTTGAAAACCGCATCAAATTGTGGCAAAATCAAATGTCGGCGTGGTTGTCTTACATAGGTTTCTTAGGTAGGACTTTAAAGATCGTGATTGTGCGATTTCTCACCTTTTTGGGTTGTGCTGGTTCATCGGCACAACTCAATTTTATTGCGTGAGGAGTCTTAGGTCTAAAGCACACGACCGTTGTGCCACTCGGGACGTTTTTGACGGCATCAGTGTAGCACCTGATCGTCTTCACGGACCCATTCACTTAGAAAGCTGTAAAACTGCGGAACAGAACAATATTAAAACCACTGTTTATTATGGTGATCATATCAGGTCGGACCGCCCGCTATTCTGTTTATTATGGTGATCACATCAGGTCGGACTGCCCGCTATTCTATTTATTATGGTGATCATATCAGGTCGGACTGCCCGCTATTCTATTTATTATGGTGATCACATCAGGTCGGACTGCCCGCTATTCTGTTTATTATGGTGATCACATCAGGTCGGACTGCCCGCTATTCTGTTTATTATGGTGATCATATCAGGTCGGACTGCCCGCTATTCTGTTTATTATGGTGATCATATCAGGTTGGACTGCCCGCTATTCTATTTATTATGGTGATCACATCAGGTCGGACTGCCCGCTATTCTGTTTATTATGGTGATCATATCAGGTCGGACTGCCCGCTATTCTGTTTATTATGGTGATCATATCAGGTCGGACTGCCCGCTATTCTGTTTATTATGGTGATCATATCAGGTCGGACTGCCCGCTATTCTGTTTATTATGGTGATTATATCAGGTCGGACTGGCCGCTATTCTGTTTATTATGGTGATCATATCAGGTCGGACTGCCCGCTATTCTGTTTTAATGGTGATCATATCAGGTCGGACTGGCCGCTATTCTGTTTATTATGGTGATCATATCAGGTCGGACTGGCCGCTATTCTGTTTATTATGGTGATCATATCAGGTTGGACTGCCCGCTATTGTTTTTATGGTGATCACATCAGGTCGGACTGCCCGCTATTCTGTTTATTATGGTGATTATATCAGGTCGGACTGGCCGCTATTCTGTTTATTATGGTGATCGTATCAGGTCAGACTGCCCGCTATTCTGTTTATTATTGTGATCATATCAGGTCGGACTGCCCTCTATTCTCTTGGTCTTATGTGATCTCTTGTAGCGTCCCGGTTGTCAGGAGATGAGTTAGTTTGACTTACTTTATTGGTTTGAGAGCGGATTGGTCTTTGAGGCGTTCCTTGTGACTAGGAAATGGGTATGTTAATTTTTCTACACTGGCCGAGAGGGGCCAGATTATAGTTTTTTTTTCGTGTTTTCCGTTAACGCCTTTAGACTGTCTTCTGTTGCGAGGAAACGGATGTACTCCTTGTCCTACGAAGGCCGAGAGGGGTCAAACTGTCGAGTGTTTTGTTAATTCCCCCCTTCTTTTTTTTTTAGAACGTTAAGCAACAGGATTTTTGTCGTTGTAGAGCTTCGTTTTTTCCTTTTTATTATCTTTTTGGAGGTAGAAGCTTAATGTTTTGTTTGAGAAGTTGATTTTCCGACTTGTTTATTAATCTGCATCTGACAGTTTCTAGGTCTACATTAAATCCATCTGGAATTAAATTTTAGAATTTAAAGATCCAGTATGATTCCCGCTTGTTTAACCCCTTAGTGACCAGCCTATTTTAGTCCTTAAAGAGGCTCTGTCACCAGATTTTGCAGCCCCTATCTGCTATTGCAGCAGATCGGCGCTGCAATGTAGATTACAGTAAAGTTTTTATTTTTAAAAAATGAGCATTTTTGGCCAAGTTATGACCATTTTTGTAGTTATGCAAATGAGGCTTGCAAAAGTCCAAGTGGGCGTGTTTAAAAGTAAAAGTCCAAGTGGGCGTGTATTATGTGCGTACATCGGGGCGTGTTTACTACTTTTACTAGCTGGGCGTTCTGACGAGAAGTAACATCCACTTCTCTTCAGAACGCCCAGCTTCTGCCAGATCACGCTGTGACGTCACTTCCCCAGGTCCTGCATCGTGTCAGACGAGCGAGGACACATCGGCACCAGAGGCTACAGTTGATTCTGCAGCAGCGTTTGCAGGTAAGTCGATGTAGCTACTTACCTGCAAACGCTGATGCTGCTGCAGAATCAACTGTAGCCTCTGGTGCCGATGTGTCCTCGCTCGTCTGACACGATGCAGGACCTGTGAGTGACGTCACAGCGTGATCTCTCGAGAAAACGCTGTGTCTGCACTGCCAGAAGCTGGGCGTTCTGAAGAGAAGTGGATGATACTTCTCGTCAGAACGCCCAGCTAGTAAAAACGCCCCGATGTACGCACATAATACACGCCCACTTGGACTTTTACTTTTAAACACGCCCAGTGGTACTTTTGCAAGCCTCATTTGCATAACTACAAAAATGGTCATAACTTGGCCAAAAATGCTCGTTTTTTAAAAATAAAAACGTTACTGTAATCTACATTGCAGCGCCTATCTGCTGCAAAAGCAGATAGGGGCTGCAAAATCTGGTGACAGAGCCTCTTTAATGACCAAGCAAGTTTTTACGTTTTTCCATCTTCGCATTCAAAGAGCTATTGGGGGGGCGGGGGGGGGGAATAGAAAAAAAACAACATTAATTTTGCCATACTTTTTTGCGTCTTAAATTTACACCATTTACCGTGTGGTATAAATTTTATTCAGCGGGTCGTTACCAAATTTATATAGGTTTTTTTTAAAGTTTTATGTTTTTCAAAATTATTTGTTTTTGTGTCGCCATATTTTAAGGGCCATAACTATTTTTCTGCTGACATCGCTGTATAAGGGCTTTTTTTTTGCGGGATGACTTGTAGTTTTTGTTACCATTTTTGTCAAATTTTTGATCACTTGTTAAATTTTTTTGAAGGCAGGATGAACAGAAAACCGCAATTCTGGCATGGTTATATATTTTATTTTAACAGCATTCACCTTGCGGGTTAAATAATGTAATCATTTTATAGTTAGGGTTATTACGGACACGGCGATACCAAATGTGTGTAAAAGATTTTGTAAGCGGAAAAATTGGGTTTTTCATTTTCTGTTACTTGGGATTTTTATTTATTACTAACTTTTTTTTAACTTTTTTTTTTTAGGGACTTCACTATGCGAACATTTGATTACTTTTATAATGCACTGCAATACTACTGTAAATAATATTTTAAAAAAATGGACTCTAAATATATTGTACAGCCAGTACAGGCGGGGAGGAGGAAAAAATTAAATATTCCTCCACCAAAGTATATAAGGATCAATCAAAGATCCGGAATCAAAGGTTAAAAAAAAAAAAATGAAAAAGAGGATACCCCAAAGGTGTGATTAAAAATGCCTTCCAGAAAATCCTAGCGCTAACCCGAGAACACTGGCTCCAAAAAAAACCTGAAAGAGGAGACAAGGAACAACGTCACTAGTAATTTATTTTACTACATTCAATGCCGAAAATACATACATTAGGAAAAACACAAATATCACGTTCAGACGGGTGAAACCGTGCTAAAACCCAAAAGAACCATTGAAAAATGTTGAGTCTGTTCTCCAAAGTTGAAGGAATATCCACAGTATAGTTCATCTGTATTTGATCATGGGTGGTCTAACACCCAGACCCTGCACCGATCAGCCATTCCGGCTGCCTCAGGGGCGCCAGAAGCTATGCAGGGCTGGTGCCAGAAGCCGAAAGCTCCGTACACTGTACAGCGGCCGTGAATAGGGGCAGAGCTGCAGTAACCCTGCACGGCCACTATACAATGGTTGGAGCCATCCGCTTCCTGCACCAACCCTGTATAGCTTCCGGCGCCCGGAATGGCTGATCGGTGCTGGTCTGGGTGTCAGACCCCCCCAACGATCATAAAAGGATTACCTATACTGTGGATAATAAACAGCCCCAAGGACAACCCCTTTAAACACAGCCCATCGAGACATTTATTACAACACCACAATTCATCATTTAAAAACATTAAACTATCCCTCATAGAACAAGTTCCAGTAAATACACAAACGGATTACCATCTTAAACCAACGGGAATCATACTAGATCTTCAAATTCCAAAATTTCATTCCAGATGGATTAACCGAGACACTGTCAGATGCAGAATAATAAACATGTCCGAAAGGTAAGATCTACAAGGACGGTTGTAAAATACATTCTATATACACAGTGCGTCCTAAAAGGTTATCATCGGTTACCAAACAAAACACCTCCAGATGTAAACAATCGGCTCTTACCTCCAGGCGCAAACAAAAAAGGTAATAAAAAAGAAAAAAAAAAAAGTGGGCTACACAACCAAAAGACAAAGTTAGAAGAAAAGAAAACCCTCTAAAGGGGTTAGAGGACAACACACAAAAAAGGAATAAATAATTTGGCTCCTCTCGGCCACCGTTGGAAAATTGACATACCCGTTTCCTAGTTAGAAGGAAGGCTCTAAAGAGAGCTACCCATCACCTCTCAAACGACTAAAGTAAGTCAAATTAACTAGTCTCCGGGCAACAAGAGAACACAGAAGATCACGAGAATAGCGGGCAGTCCGACCCGATCACCATAATAAACAGTGGTTTTAATATCGTTCCGTTCTGCAGTCTTAAGCCTCATGCACACGACCGTAGCCATTGTGCACGGCCGTGATTTTCGGGTCACCTGCGAGCCACCGACAAATCGCGGGCCGTGCGCATGGCCGCGTCCATTATTTTCGATGAGCCTGGACCGAAGAACACCATAATAAGACATGTCCATTCTTTCTGTGGTCCAGGCTCCTGGGCCACGCACGGACCTTGAAAACCACGGTCGTGTGCATGGCCCCATAGTAATGAATGGGGCCGCAATCCTCCCGTGGATTTTCGGGGGAATTGCGGCCGCAAAAGCACGTTCGTGTGCATGGGGCCTTAGAGCTTTCTACGTGTTTTTAATAGATTGAAGTACTTCAAAATGTAGTTTAGATGTTTATCAACTATAAGGCATCTGTTTTCTAAGCTGAACAAGCCCAATTTACTAGCCTTTCATTACAAGAGACACCTCCCGTCCCATTTAATAATCTAGTCACCCATCTTTAACCCCGCTCCAGTTCTCCTATATCCTTACAAGATGTGGCCTTACAAGGGATTTACAGAGGGTAATATGAAATTTGAAAATCAGGGGTTTTTATATCTCTCTTTTCATACACCCTAAAATTGTATTTGCTTTTGCAGCTGCTGCTTGACATTGAGTGCTGCTGCTAGACATTCGTATTTCATGTTTTCTAAACAATGAAATTAAAATTTGTCTTTAAAGGTGAACACTGGCTTGGACTCAAGAAAATTTATGTGCTGACGCAGCAGACGGGCAGACCCAGTAAACTGCGTATAAGTATCGGCGACTTTGATGGTAAAGAGGCCTATGCAGAATATGATTCCTTTAGTATTGGGAATGCAACTAACTTTTATAGACTCTCAGCAGGGATATATTCAGGGACAGCCGGTAAGTAGATGCAATAAAAATTCTCTTTTACATTGCAAAGATACTGGCAGTATATAATGAAGATGAGAAACGGTCATCATTTATCCATATTTCCCACATTTCAGGAGATGCCTTGGCAGGAACAACAGGAAAGAACAGGACTAACATTCGAGGTAGTAATTTCAGCACTGAAGATAATCCCAATGATCGTTGTAACCCAATGTGTCTTTTTGGGGACATTGCCTTCACCAGCTGTAGTGAATATCACCGAGCCGGCTGGTGGTTTAACTACTGTGGAACAGCCAATCTGAATGGTGTATGGCGGAAGCCACCAAGGAATAAATTCTGGGCCTCATCCGTGTCTTGGCCAACGTGGAGACCCAACGAGTCACTAAAATTCAGCAAAATGTATCTAGTGCAGAAAGAGTGATAAATTCTACAAGGTGATATATTCTACAAGGATATGTGTGAGATATACTTCTATTAAATATTCTAAACCGGATGTGATCGTTCTAGTCAATTCTCTAAAATTCAAGACTAAATCAGTGAATTAAAGGGGTTGTCAAGACATTTTTTTATTGATGGCCTATCCTTAGGATATCGTCAATATCTGATCGGTGGGGGTTTGACTCCCGACACCCCCACTGATCAGCTGATTGATTGGAGCCACGGCGTTAGCCACCTTGGCCTTGTCACAGTTTACAGGCACAGTGCCGTACACATCCGGAGCAGCGGTGTCTGGGGATGCAGTTGGAATCCCAGGCACTGCCGCTATTGATGTGTAAGGTGTTCTGCCTGGTAAACACCGAAGAGGCCGCAGCGATGAATGCCGTGGCCCGTACAGTAGGCTGATCGGCGGGGTGGGGAGTCAGACCCCCACCGATCTAAGGATAGGCCATCAATAAAAAAAAATTTGTCCGGACAACCCCTTTAAAAAAAAGTGATTACGGGTGTGTTCACACAGGTCGAATAGGCTGAAAAGTATGCAGCATATCCGCACCAGATTGTAGTTGGAAAGGAGAGCAGGAAAAAAAACAAAACAATACTTACCTCACGGACGTTGCCATGGCGACGCATCCCTCTGGTCTCCGTGCAGCCCGGCCTCATGTTATGACACTGCAGCCCATATGACCGCTACAGCCTGTGATTGGCTGCAGCAGTCACATGGATGAAACGTCATACCACGAGGCCAGGCTAAAACGGAGAACAGCCGGGGTAAAAAGGAGCCATTACTACGGCAACACCAGGAAGGTAAGTACATTTAATAAAATTGTCTATAAATAGGAGAGTGTTTTTAGATATGAGATTTTTGAGGAGGTTTCACAGCTTTTAAACTGCAACATTCGCTTGTTGCGGCTTCTAACCCCCCAATGATTTTAATGGGGAAAGACAGCGACTAATGTTTAACTATAAAAAAAATGCACCAAAGGTCAATTTATGCCGGATTTTTTCCACAGCGTGTGGATGAGATTAGTTAAAGGATCATTCACTTGACTGCTACTGTAATACAAAGACGATTTTCCATAAATAATTCCGTTACGGAAAATCCACAGCTAATCTGCCCCTTTGTGCCCATAGCCTTACGGGGAAATTTATCAAAACTTTTTTGGCATAGAAAAATAGCAAAATGCATCAGAAGTCGCAATTTGAGAAGACAAAAAAAAAATAAATACATTTTTAAAAAAATCGCCTTTTGATGCATTTATGCCACTTTGTCAAGAAGTGGGCAAGGCTTAGCGGAAGCTGGCAGCCCGTAAATTATACAAGAAATCGATGCCAGTTCGGATCTGGCATGGAGTTCCCTTTCTGGTGCACGAACAGAAGGCGGCGGCGTGTGCCTTTTAGTAAATTAGTCGCCTCTTACGCCTGCGGACTTCTGGATGAGCCTATTCAGCTTCATTTTGGTCATTAACTTTTATGACGGAGATTTGGTGCAACGTTCATACAGTATTATGTTGTATATTTATTTTCGCATAGTTTCAGCATATTTTTCCTGTCAGATTTATCCCTGTATCTACATAGTTGCCAACATTTACATTTTTTCTAGGAAAACCTAGGGAGTGGCCTCTTTGGTGGGTGTGTCTTGAGGGGGTGGGTTATCTGGTAGGTGTGGCTAGTGGGGCATGGTGAATCTGGTGGGTGTGGCTAGTAGGGCATGGTGAATCTGGTGGGTGTGGCTAGTGGGCGTGGCTTTCTTTCCAGAATTTCTCCATGCAAATACATGAACAAAAATGTCTGCACTTGTTTGGCTGACAACTACTAGGGTGGCCGGTATTTCTCTGGTTATTTGGTTGTTTACAGGCAGGGGATGTCTCATTTTATCACTAGGGCTAGGTGTTCTGTGCTGACCACTACTGGTAGCGTAAATACCAGCGTAGATAGTGCCACACTCTGTGCCCCTTGTAGATGGTGCTAGACACTGCTCCCTGTATAGTGCCACAGTGCCCCCTGTAGATAATGCCAGTGCCCCTGTAGATAATGCCACAGTGCCCTCTGTAGATAATGCCACACCCCCCTCCGTGTATATAGCGCCATTGGGGCTCCCTCTAACAGAGGAATCACTAGCCAGAGCGTAGGCATGCTCTGGCTGGGGATTCCTCGCCTGGAAGAGCCCCCAACATCATTGTCAATATATGGACAGGGACATCAGGGGCTCCCTCTAGGAGCATAATACCCGGCAAGAGTGACGGTAACCCTCTGGCCGGGGATGCCGCTCCAGAAGGAGCCCCTGACGTCATTGTCCATATATGGACAGGGACGTCAGGGGCTCCCTCTAGGCGCGGAATCCCCGGCCAGAGCGTCGGCAACGCTCTGGCTGGGGATTCCGCTCTAAGAGGAGTGAATGGCAGAGCTGGGAGCGGTTTCCTGCTCTGCCATAGTATTCAATTGTATCTGTGTCCCGAGTACAGTATGATTATTCAGATGTACAGAGTCCAGTTACATGTGCCGATTTTCCTTGGAGACACAAGAAACGCCTCATTCTGTTTATGCATTTCCCATTGAACTCAATACTAAAAGTATAAATTAACATGCAGACAGCTCCCCCTAGTGGCAGCTCCAAACCATTAAATATTCAGGTAATAGCTGCACATGGTAAAGCAATTATTGTCTCCATTTACTGATAGAAATCAGAGATCTTACAAATCTCTCTTAAAAAAGAGGAATAGCAGAGATAATAAGTTGGGACCCCCTCTATTAGCCAAAGCGAAGAGCCCCTAAAAAAGGGAGGCCCTATATGGGCACCCACTGACCAGAATGGCTGTGGTGTTTTGCATAATTCTTGTCCTAGTTTAGCTACATTCCCCAGCATGAAAAGTTCATATTGTTTTTAAGTTATCACTTTATTATAAATTATTTATTTATTTCCCTGGACCAAGTCTACTTGAGCGGGTGTATCTAAGCCGATCATGTGTGATACAGTCTCAGAGAACCAGTGTGCTCTTCTCTCTTATACACACTGCTGGATGATGGAAATTTTTGTTGCACTGTGAATCTTCTTCCTCGTGGATATAAAATCACCTTTGTCGCACCGCCATTTTATACACAGATGCTGCATCGAGAAGGGAAAGGACACATTATACACAAGACCGAATCTACACAACATTATTATACAAACGGAAATAAAATACTGTGCACTGCAGCACTGGGTCTAGTTCTATACAGTGACATGGAGGAGGCAGCCATGTTGTAAACGTATCAACAATAAAAGCGTATTAAGAATAGAGTTCATACTAGTTCAGCACAAAATGTCACATCCATCTCAGGAAAGGAAAGTTATACTGTCTTCTAGTATAAAAGCTGTGCTACATTAGCCCTATCATAATACTGCCGCATATATACAAGAATATAACTACTATAATACTGCCCCTTATATACAAGAATATAACAATGATAATACTGCCCCCTATATACAAGAATATAACTACTATAATACTGCTCCTATATACAAGAATATAACTACTATAATACTGCCCCTTATATACAAGAATATAACCACTATATTACTGCCCCCTATATACAAGAATATAACTACTATAATACTGCCCCCTATATACAAGAATATAACTGCTATAATACTGCCCCTATATACAAGAATATAACTACTATAATACTGCTCCTATATACAAGAATATAACTACTCTAGTACTGCTCCTATATACAAGAATATAACTACTATAATACTGCCCTCTATATACAAGAATATAACCACTATATTACTGCCCCCTATATACAAGAATATAACTACTATAATACTGCCCCTATATACAAGAATATAACTACTATAATACTGCCCCTTATATACAAGAATATAACCACTATATTACTGCCCCCTATATACAAGAATATAACTACTATAATACTGCCCTCTATATACAAGAATATAACCACTATATTACTGCCCCCTATATACAAGAATATAACTACTATAATACTACCCCTATATACAAGAATATAACTACTATAATACTGCCCCTTATATACAAGAATATAACCACTATATTACTGCCCCCTATATACAAGAATATAACTACTCTAGTACTGCTCCTATATACAAGAATATAACTACTATAATACTGCCCTCTATATACAAGAATATAACTACTATAATACTGCCCCCTATATACAAGAATATAACTACTATAATACTGCTCCCCATATACAAGTATATAACTACTATAATACTGCCCATATATACAAGAATATAACTACTATAATACTGGCCCTATATACAAGAATATAACTACTATAATACTGCTCCTACATACAGGAATATAACTACTATAATACTGCTCCTATATACAAGAATATAACTACAATAATACTGCTCCCTATATACAAGAATATAACTACTATAATACTGCCCCTATATACAAGAATATAACTACTATAATACTGCTCCTATATACAAGAATATAACTACTATAATACTGCTCCTATATACAAGAATATAACTACTATAATACTGCCCCTATATACAAGAATATAACTACTAATATACTGCCCCTATATACAAGAATATAACTACTATACTACTGCCCCTATATACAAGAATATAACTACTATAATACTGCTCCCTATATACAAGAACATAACTACTATAATACTGCCTCCTATATACAAGAATATAACCACTATAATACTGCCGCATATATACAAGAATATAACTACTATAATACTGCTCCTATATACAAGAATATATCTACTATAATACTGCCCCTATATACAAGAATATAACTACTATAATACTGCTCCTATATACAAGAATATAACTACTATAATACTGCCCCCTATATACAAGAATATAACCACTATAATACTGCTCCTATATACAAGAATATAACTACTATAATACTGCCCCCTATATACAAGAATATAACTACTATAATACTGCCCCCTATATACAAGAATATAACTACTATAATACTGCCCCTATATACAAGACTATAACTACTATAATACTGCCCCTATATACAAGAATATATCTACTATACTACTGCTCCTATATACAAGAATATATCTACTATAATACTGCCCCCTATATACAAGAATATATCTACTATAATACTGCTCCTATATACAATATATCTACTATAATACTGCCCCTATATACAAGAATATATTCTACTATAATACTTCCCCCCCTATATACAAGAATATAACTATAATACTGCTCCCTATATACAAGAATATAACTACTATAATACTGCCCCTATATACAAGAATATAACTACTATAATACTGCCCCTATATACAAGAATATAACTACTATAATACTGCCCCTATATACAAGAATATAACTACTATAATACTGCCGCATATATACAAGAATATAACTACTATAATACTGCTCCTATATACAAGAATATAACTATAATACTGCTCCCTATATACAAGAATATAACTACTATAATACTGCCCCAATATACAAGAATATAACTACTATAATACTGCCCCCTATATACAAGAATATAACTACTATAATACTGCCCCCTATATACAAGAATATAACTACTATAATACTGCCCCCTATATACAAGAATATAACTACTATAATACTGCCCCTATATACAAGAATATATTCTACTATAATACTTCTCCCCCTATATACAAGAATATAACTACTATAATACTGCCACTATATTCAAGAATATAACTACTATAATACTGCTCCTATATACAAGAATATAACTACTATAATACTGCCCCTATATACAGGAATATAACTACTATAATACTGCCCCCTATATACAAGAATATAACTACTGTAATACTGCCTCCTATATACAAGAATATAACTACTATAATACTGCTCCTATATACAAGAATATAACTACTATAATACTGCCTCCTATATACAAGAATATAACTACTATAATACTGCTCCTATATACAAGAATATAACTATAATACTGCTCCCTATATACAAGAATATAACTACTGTAATACTGCCTCCTATATACAAGAATATAACTACTATAATACTGCTCCTATATACAAGAATATAACTACTATAATACTGCCTCCTATATACAAGAATATAGCTACTATAATACTGCTGCCTATATACAAGAATATAACTACTATAATACTGCCTCCTATATACAAGAATATAACTACTATAATACTGCTCCTATATACAAGAATATAACTATAATACTGCTCCCTATATACAAGAATATAACTACTATAATACTGCCCTAATATACAAGAATATAACTACTATAATACTGCCCCTATATACAAGAATATAACTACTATAATACTGCCCCTATATACAAGAATATAACTACTATAATACTGCCCCCTATATACAAGAATATAACTACTATACTACTGCCTCCTATATACAAGAATATAACTACTATAATACTGCTCCTATATACAAGAATATAACTACTATAATACTGCTCCTATATACAAGAATATAACTACTATAATACTGCCTCCTATATACAAGAATATAACTACTATAATATTGCCCCCTATATACAAGAATATAACTACTATAATACTGCCTCCTATATACAAGAATATAACTACTATAATACTGCCTCCTATATACAAGAATATAACTACTATAATACTGCCCCTATATACAAGAATATAACTACTATAATACTGTCCTATATACAAGAATATAACTACTATAATACTGCCCCCTATATACAAGAATATAACTACTATAATACTGCCTCCTATATACAAGAATATAACTACTATAATACTGCCCCCTATATACAAGAATATAACTACTATAATACTGCTCCTATATACAAGAATATAACTACTATAATACTGCCCCCTATATACAAGAATATAACTACTATAATACTGCCGCATATATACAAGAATATAACTACTATAATACTTCCCCTATATACAAGAATATAACTACTATAATACTGCCCCTATATACAAGAATATAACTACTATAATACTGCTCCTATATACAAGAATATAACTACTATAATACTGCCTCCTATATACAAGAATATAACTACTATAATACTGCCCCCTGTATACAAGAATATAACTACTATAATACTGCCTCCTATATACAAGAATATAACTACTATAATACTGCCTCCTATATACAAGAATATAACTACTATAATACTGCCCCCTATATACAAGAATATAACTACTATAATACTGCCCCCTATATACAAGAATATAACTACTATAATACTGCTCCTATATACAAGAATATAACTACTAGAATACTGCCCCCTATATACAAGAATATAACTACTATAATACTGCCCCCTATATACAAGAATATAACTACTATAATACTGCCCCCTATATACAAGAACATAACTACTATAATACTGCCTCCTATATACAAGAATATAACCACTATAATACTGCCGCATATATACAAGAATATAACTACTATAATACTGCTCCTATATACAAGAATATATCTACTATAATACTGCCCCTATATACAAGAATATAACTACTATAATACTGCTCCTATATACAAGAATATAACTACTATAATACTGCCCCCTATATACAAGAATATAACCACTATAATACTGCTCCTATATACAAGAATATAACTACTATAATACTGCCCCCTATATACAAGAATATAACTACTATAATACTGCCCCCTATATACAAGAATATAACTACTATAATACTGCCCCTATATACAAGACTATAACTACTATAATACTGCCCCTATATACAAGAATACATCTACTATACTACTGCTCCTATATACAAGAATATATCTACTATAATACTGCCCCCTATATACAAGAATATATCTACTATAATACTGCTCCTATATACAAGAATATATCTACTATAATACTGCCCCTATATACAAGAATATATTCTACTATAATAATGCTCCTATATACAAGAATATAACTACTATAATACTGCCCCTATATACAAGAATATATTCTACTATAATACTTCCCCCCCTATATACAAGAATATAACTATAATACTGCTCCCTATATACAAGAATATAACTACTATAATACTGCCCCTATATACAAGAATATAACTACTATAATACTGCCGCATATATACAAGAATATAACTACTATAATACTGCTCCTATATACAAGAATATAACTATAATACTGCTCCCTATATACAAGAATATAACTACTATAATACTGCCCCAATATACAAGAATATAACTACTATAATACTGCCCCCTATATACAAGAATATAACTACTATAATACTGCCCCCTATATACAAGAATATAACTACTATAATACTGCCCCCTATATACAAGAATATAACTACTATAATACTGCTCCCTATATACAAGAATATAACTACTATAATACTGCTCCTATATACAAGAATATAACTACTATAATACTGCCCCTATATACAAGAATATATTCTACTATAATACTTCCCCCCCTATATACAAGAATATAACTACTATAATACTGCCACTATATTCAAGAATATAACTACTATAATACTGCTCCTATATACAAGAATATAACTACTATAATACTGCCCCTATATACAGGAATATAACTACTATAATACTGCTCCTATATACAAGAATATAACTACTATAATACTGCCTCCTATATACAAGAATATAACTACTATAATACTGCTGCCTATATACAAGAATATAACTACTATAATACTGCCTCCTATATACAAGAATATAACTACTATAATACTGCTCCTATATACAAGAATATAACTATAATACTGCTCCCTATATACAAGAATATAACTACTGTAATACTGCCTCCTATATACAAGAATATAACTACTATAATACTGCTCCTATATACAAGAATATAACTACTATAATACTGCCTCCTATATACAAGAATATAACTACTATAATACTGCTGCCTATATACAAGAATATAACTACTATAATACTGCCTCCTATATACAAGAATATAACTACTATAATACTGCTCCTATATACAAGAATATAACTATAATACTGCTCCCTATATACAAGAATATAACTACTATAATACTGCCCCAATATACAAGAATATAACTACTATAATACTGCCCCTATATACAAGAATATAACTACTATAATACTGCCCCTATATACAAGAATATAACTACTATAATACTGCCCCCTATATACAAGAATATAACTACTATACTACTGCCTCCTATATACAAGAATATAACTACTATAATACTGCTCCTATATACAAGAATATAACTACTATAATATTGCCCCCTATATACAAGAATATAACTACTATAATACTGCCTCCTATATACAAGAATATAACTACTATAATATTGCCCCCTATATACAAGAATATAACTACTATAATACTGCCCCCTATATACAAGAATATAACTACTATAATACTGCCTCCTATATACAAGAATATAACTACTATAATACTGCCCCCTATATACAAGAATATAACTACTATAATACTGCTCCTATATACAAGAATATAACTACTATAATACTGCCCCCTATATACAAGAATATAACTACTATAATACTGCCGCATATATACAAGAATATAACTACTATAATACTTCCCCTATATACAAGAATATAACTACTATAATACTGCCCCTATATACAAGAATATAACTACTATAATACTGCTCCTATATACAAGAATATAACTACTATAATACTGCCTCCTATATACAAGAATATAACTACTATAATACTGCCTCTATATACAAGAATATAACTACTATAATACTGCCCCCTATATACAAGAATATAACTACTATAATACTGCCCCTATATACAAGAATATAACTACTATAATACTGCCCCCTATATACAAGAATATGACTACTATAATACTGCCCCCTATATACAAGAATATAACTACTATAATACTGCTCCTATATACAAGAATATAACTACTATAATACTGCCCCCTATATACAAGAATATAACTACTATAATACTGCTCCTTAATACAAGAATATAACTACTATAATACTGCTCCTATATATAAGAATATAACTACTATAATACTGCCTCTATGTAATTATTTTTAAAAAATTTACTGGACATATAACCTGTATATTTTATAATTTTCAATCTAATGTACAAACCTGGAAATCGGTGTAGTATGTGAGATAGTGCAGCATAAATGTCAGCACAGAGAGCCATTCAGATATCACCGCCGATGTATCACAGATCTATATAGGATAAGTAGATATTACGGTATATTTACCAGCATGCTATTCTCAGCCATGTACAGGACTGTAGCGCAATGAATAGTCGCAGGGTACAATACGTAATGTTCAGTGCTCCGTAACTTTACATTTAAACAGGTAAATATATAAAGTTTTGCTAATTGATGCTCAGCTTTGCCTCATTAATGGTTTAGCCTGGATAGGAACAAAAATCTTTAATTGTATTGTGTTCTATGTATAACAGGGTACCAGCGGTATCGCTCCTCTAGGCAGTTGGTGTAATCCATGGCTGCCCAAGGTCAATTGATCAATTTTTACTTGTAATACCGCTCTTGACCACACGTTGTGCTATAAAGAGTAAGGGTAAAATACAGACAAGGCGTAAACAAAACAAACCAAAAAACTGTCACAGATATTGCTGCGCTACTTTCTTCTGCTACATGTTAATGGTTTCAGATTTTCGGTGTGGAGTGTCACACTAAAAATCCACGACGGCTGAACAGATCTAGGAGCAACACAGATCGCAAAACACATTCATTTAGACATGCGTAGTACAATATGCAGACAGCACCACCTAGTGGTAGAAATATATACTGCATTCATTTATTTGATAGTGTAGAATAATAAAACGGACCTACCTCCTCACAATGGCTTCCTCTACATAGCTGGTATAGAAGTGCTATTTTAAAAAGAAAAACTGCAAGGACGACGTGTAAAGGAAAAGTAACACGGACGTACCTCCGCATGCCGCAGAACAACACACGAAAACGGATTCCGGCACAATTTGCAGAGATTTGTGATTTATTCTTTTCCAGGAAACCTGGGTGACAATTAAAGGGCTATTCCTATGACAAAGTGGGAACCCTCACCGATCCCGGGGTTGAGGGTGCCATAGTGCTGCTTTGGTGTGGTGTCCCCTTCTCACTTTTTACTCTGCAGCACCCCTTCTGGCCACTTGCATTGCAGGGAACCGTAACACCGCTTCATTCAAGTCAGTCTGTCTCTCAAGTGGCGCTCCTTACACCGCTGCGACTTCAGACTCTCGGACACATCACAATGTGTCTGGCCTGCTCCGCTCTGCTATGTCACCACTTGCCACCCGGCCACTGACATGTACCTCCTTCCTCCACTACAGTCATACACCCAACAGCATTTGCCACCAAGAGCACTTTTGTCGATTCCAGTTTGACCCAGCTCCTCTACTATTTGTGGGTACGCGAGCAAGGCGTACCCACAAATAGTAATGTTCAACTTCAAGGCACCTGCCACATTAGTGGCCACACCTCCCCGTCGCCAAGGGGGCACCACCACAGCATCTTCACTATATCACTTACTTGAGAACTTGCACATCCCGATCATGTGACCACAGGTCCTATCTATCTACATAATGGACAACAGAATACTAATGTAGTTTGGCCGCTAGGTGGCAGCAAAGTACTAAAATCACATAGAACTACTGCGAAGAACAACATACTTGGTCTTAACACCTTCTAAGAACTGAAATAAATAAAAGTAGTCACATTTGATGCCCCAGGCACACCATATAACCACACAGCCAATGGCTGGGACTGCCGCTGCACAGGGGGAAATGTTAAAAGGAGAGGCAGCGCTGCGACCCCGTCATTCTATGGATCAGTGGGGGTCAAGGCTGTAGGACCCCTCACTGATCACACAGTGATATGCCATCACTTTGCGTGATGGGAATATCCCTTTAACAAGGCTGACATTACTGATCACAGAGGTTGTCAACATTGTTGTCACCCAGCTTTCCCAGAAACAGATATAAATAAAATGTCTGCATGAAATGAATATATATTTTTTAATTTTAGGTAGAGGAGTTTTTGATAAAGGATACAGGTGATAAGGGAGCCGGCCATCATCACAGATAAAGTCATTCTTATGTGGCACAGGTACGGATCGCTTAATGACATCCGATACAAGTATTTTGATTGGTACAAGTTGTATACAGCACCTAATACTAATGACACAACGGCTCCGGTCCTATGGATCACAGGAAAAGGTTCTACCTGCAAAATAAAAATATAATAGGTATAACACACACACACACTTTCTTTCCAAAACAGCGCCACACCTGTCCATGGGTTGTGTCTGGTATTGCAGATCAGCTCACATTGAAGTAAATGGAGCTGAGCTGCAATACCAGACACAACCCATGGACAGGTGTGGTGCCGTTTTTGGAAGAAAGAAGCTATGTTTTTTTAATTCTGGACAACCACTCGGCACTAAACTGCTTCCTCTGACACCGTAATAATAGCTACCTGTAACCACCACTAGGAGGAGCTCACTGCATACAGATTTATAGCTCTAATGCACTCGACCGTGTGTGCTGCCTCAGTCCCATCCGTGATCCATGGAAAGATAGTACATGTCCTATGTTTGCACAGATCGGAGGGTCGGGTCCGTCTTCACTGACCCAATTCAGCCACTAAAGTGAATGGGTCAGTGAAAACGATCGGGTGCCACTCGGATGCCGTGAAAAACGGCCCTATTGGTACTCGGTCGTGTGCAAGAGAGCTTTAGTCAGCTCCATTTGAGTTCCATACTAGCTGTATAAATCCATATGCAGTTAGCTCCCCCTAGTGGTGGCTGCATACAGCCAGAATTATATCATTTATCAAAATCTGTAACACTGCCCTCCACCCACCATGTGCCGTTGGGCCTTCGGGCCCCCTCACGTACCGGATTAAACTACACCCTCTATAGCAAAGCTCCTGGTGGAGTTCTTAGTGGGATTTTGGCCCCATTCTGGGTTTTGCTATAGTACCCTATATGTATGTCCCTGCAAGTGGGCGCTGATAAGGAAACATTATGTAATATAAAAACCATTTTGGATAGGTTCACAAACCTGAAAAGCGGCAACAACGGCTGTCCCTATACAGGAGGACAATCCCATTATAAGTAATGCCTTCTGGGAAACGGGACAATACATATCAATGGCCGCAGACTGAATGTGAAGGAACTTGTATTGTAAATATATTGTTACAGCTCCTGTAATAGAAGACACACGGGGTCAGTGGGAAACTATTACATGTCATTCAGTGTCCATCAACGAACCAAGGACTGGGACATCCACTATTTTTTCCAGCTGTTGCTCAACCCCTTCCCTCCGCAGCTAGTTTTTGTTTTTTTCCTTTTTTCTTTTTTTCTCCCCACCTTCCAAAAGCCATAACTTTTTTTAATTTTTACATCCATATAGCCATGAGGGCTTGTTTTTTTGCGGGATAAGTTTTAGTTTTTAATGGCACCATTTATTGTACTGGGAAAAAAAAAAATCTTTGTGGGGTGAAATGGGTAAAAAAAGCAGCTATTCCTCAATTTTTTGGGGGGTTTCGTTTTTATGGCGTTCACCGTGCGGTAAAAATGACATATTAACTTTATTCTGCGGGTCAATACGATGACAGCGATACCACGATACCAAATTTATATTGTGTTTTTTTGTTTTACTACTTTAACAAGGAAAAACCCAAATCGTTAAAAGTAAAAATATCTGAGCCCGAACTTTATTATTTTTTTATTATTTTTTTGTCGATTAAACATTGGGAGGGCTTATTTTTTTGTGGAACGAGCGGTCGTTTTTATCGATACCATTTTTGGGGTACATGAGTCTTTTTAAAAACTTTTAGTTCATTTTTGTGGGAGATCAAGTGACCAAAAAACAGTGATTCAGCCGTTATTTATTTTTTTTATGTGTAAATAACATTATTGTAATAGTTTGGACTTTTACGGAAGCCGCGATAATAGTCATGCAAAAAAAAAAAAAAAAAGAAAAATCGGAAAAAATATATTTTTTAAAACTTTTACAAATAAAAAAGAAATAAAAACCACAAACTTTAAAATATTTTTTTTTTTTTCGTCCTAGGGGACTTGAACCTGCGATTGGTTTGCTTGCATGATGTACTGAAATACTAATGTATTGCAGTAAATCGGGATTTTTAAATAAGGATCCCCTGGCCCCGACCCATTCCTAGACGGAAAACGGAGAGGTGGCCGCGCTTGTGTTCACTCACCAAGAACGGACGACAACATGAAGACTGCAGTAAATACAACGGACTCCGGGAAATAGGATCCGGTTTCACTGAAAAGCAAAATATATTACGGTGAACAAATTAACACCAGAACCCATCGGAAAATGGATCTAGGATCTCAGTCATTCCAATCTATGGATATCTCAGGCACCTTATTCTGCGGCTGCGGGGACCACACACACACACAAATATTACTTCTCCCCCACTGAAAACAGCGAATCAGTGGAGAGCCCAACACTTGGCACCATCCCCCCACTAAATGAGTAGAGACTCTCCGACAAGCTGGACTGATGACTATTTGGCCGGCAGAAGTCTTCGGTCTATGGTGGTTTTTTAAGGAACATACTGAAGAAAAATAAGGTTAGAGAAGATAAACAATGACACCTCTACTGAAAAACGAGGCTTGCCTTTAGATGTAATCCAAATGATCAAAGAAGCCAAGTCCTTCCGGAAAATGTTTGTTATACCTACTTTTTTTTTTTCTAAAGTTTTAATATATAAATGTAACAAGTATAATAATAATAGATATAAATTCTAACCTTTCTTACCTGATATACAGCAAGTAAGCTGGAGCATGGCCTTCAATGATGGTCATGGTATAAGCAACAAAGAGCCCTACTAGGGTCCAAGTGACCCAAAGGCAAGGCAAGAATGCCAAACCCTGTATCTCCATAAGGCTTGTATCTCTCTCTCGGAGGCGTGATGTCACCAGTACTCAGTGATGTCACTGTTGTATCCAAATTGAAGACTTCAGCTTTCTGGGCTTTCTTACTGGTTTAGGAGATCTAGTATCGCATCCTGATGCCCCCCAACTTCTTAAACATAACCTGACACCTGATCCTGGTGCTCCTTTCAACCAAATCACAATCTAGTACCGGATCCTGGTGACCTCATCTACATTTTGAGTCTAGTACTTGATCCTGGTGCCAATCCACTAGTAGTAGTACTGGGTCCTGGCACTCTCCCTGGTCACAATTAAATGAAATCTTTGTGCAGTATATGGGATTTAGAAGGGAGATTATGCAACAGAAAGTTCAGTAAGCCACAGCTACCACGTTAATATAACACCATCCCCTTCTGTTATATCATCTTCAATAGATCAGTGTCTTCTCCAGGAAATCCCTGGTAGCGCCCTTGTGGTTTGTGGGTAGCAAAGGGGAACTTGCCAAATTGCTGCAGGCCCTATAGAGTGTAGAACACTAGGGTATAGACGGTGACTTTGACACGTAACAATGGTGGTAAAATCGTGGCACCTCAATGTTTTCCCGTGGGGTGGAAAAAGTCATGCGAATATTGTTCCCTGCATGCCCACTACTGTGCTCGCAGGTGCTGGGTGAGAATTTCAGTTCCCAACTACTCAAGAACTTGAATTGAATTTGGTTAAATGCCGATAGCTGTGACTTATAATCACAAGCCACTCGGCCCCTGTGCCGCCTGGTGTGGCGGTCACTGCCCACAGATTACAGGCAGGGACTACGCGCGTGGCACATTACATTGTCCAATGGGAGTTATGGAAACAATTGAGCAGAACGGAAAGAGCCTTACGCATGCGAGGCCCCCTCTCCACTAGTCCCGTCGGGAATCGGCAAATTGCCGCCGCCTCGTGAGGCAGAACAGTGGTCAGGACCCACATATTTATGGCATATCCTGTGGATATACCATAAATGTCTAAGTTGGGAAAATCAAAAATCTAGAAGGCTGAACTAACTAGTAACAGTAGAGTGCCGCACAGCCAAGAATCGTGATTTTTGGGCACGCGGCTTCGGCAGGTGAGGCACATGGTTCTAATGTGCTTGACCTGTACAAGCTGCGCAACCAAAAACTTTATTGCAAAATCGAGGCAATTCAGGGTAAAACCTTGTGCCAAGAACCACGTGTGACACTACCGTTACGTGTATGGCACCCTACAGGGAGGGTTTCCAGTTGCCGGAGGGTCCTTACATACTATGGGACTCAATTGTATCCGTGCAAGGGAACAATCAGTGCTCTTCTTGGGATGCAATGACGTCACCACGTCGCCTG
The DNA here is from genome assembly GCF_050947455.1 of Rhinoderma darwinii. Lineage (NCBI taxonomy): Eukaryota > Metazoa > Chordata > Amphibia > Anura > Rhinodermatidae > Rhinoderma > Rhinoderma darwinii. The sequence goes on along the minus strand of NC_134698.1, from coordinate 6,327,670 downwards.
TGTTGTTTCGCTGGAGCTGGCCTGGTCAGAAAAGACTAGACCTGCAATGCTGGAGGAGAGGATGGCGTGGGAACAGGGACAGGCGAGTGCTTGTTTAAGCGTGTTGCATAGGGGGCACCATCTACATAGGTTGTGTGTGTGTAAAACTATCTACAGGAGGCACTGAGTGTGACACTATCTACAGGGGGCACGGAGTGTGGCACTATCTACAGGGGGCACGGAGTGTGGCACTATCTACAGGGGGCACGGAGTGTGGCACTATCTACAGGGGGCACTGTGTGTGGCACTATTTACAGGGGGCACGGAGTGTGGCACTATCTACAGGGGGCACGGAGTGTGGCACTATCTACAGGGGGCACAGAGTGTGGCACTATCTACAGGGGGCACAGAGTGTGGCACTATCTACAGGGGGCACAGAGTGTGGCACTATCTACAGGGGGCACAGAGTGTGGCACTATCTACAGGGGGCACAGAGTGTGGCACTATCTACAGGGGCACAGAGTGTGGCACTATCTACAGGGGGCACAGAGTGTGGCACTATCTACAGGGGGCACAGAGTGTGGCACTATCTACAGGGGGCACAGAGTGTGGCACTATCTACGCTAGTTTTTACACTACCAGTAGTGATCAGCACATATCCTAGAGCCTAGCCCTTTATAATAGAGCATGTATTATAAAGGGCTCGATTGGTTTTTATGCTCAGAGTTTTGGTTTGCACATATCTACCAGACGGTATCGGGAGCGTGGCGAATAGAACTTGGTTTGAATAATACACGTTTAGAAACTCCCTTTAAAAACCCTGCGTTTGCCCCTGCCCTTAGGATTGTATTTCATCTAGTAATTCTCTGCCAGGCCGATTGTGTAAGAGTAATAATTGTCATCCTAATTCATCGTATCTGAAGTATTGTACAATTCTTCCTTTTTGTCCCGTCAGTCACTTCTACAACTGACGACCTCAACCGCCAACCAACGTATTATTTTTTTATTTGATTACATAATAGAATTTTATAAAAGAAAGTTCCATATTTTGGGAGGGCATTAAAAAAAAAAGTGGATCTAATCTTTTTTCCAATTTCTCGATTGTTTTTCGTTGTTTGGTTCTCTTCACGTCTCACATTTTTGTTTCTTTGTACCATAAAAATACGATTACATTTCAAAAATTCAATTTTGGTCGAAGACACTCGGCTGGCCCCAGGATGCTTCTAGCCCGGTGCTTGAGTCTCTGGACAACGTCACCGAAATTGGAACAAAATAAGGAGGTTGAAAATACGGTTGCTATGGGCAAAAGCAAAAAGAAAAAAAAGTCTATGACACGTACCGGGTATATGATGTAGCAGAATCAAACAGTTCAGGGTTCGGTAGTAGTGATGTAGTAGAGCTTGGTTCACGGTACAGGATTACTAGATCGAAGGGTAGTCAGGCAATCCAGTGTGCAGTTACAATGACGTAGCAGAGCCAGGTTCGCAGTACAGTAGCAGCAGACCGGAGAGTAGTTAGGCAATCCAGGGTTCAGCAACAGTGACGAGTGACGAGTATGCGGTACAGTGGAAAATCCATCGGAGTAGTCAGGCAATCCAGGGTTTGGCAACAGTGATGTAGCAGCGCCGAGCGCATGGTACAGCGGATTAGCCAAGAGAGTCTTCCGGGACAAAAACAGGTCACAATAATAGATCAAGTTTAAGTACAAACTCAGAGACAAGGAAAAGCTCAACTAGATAGGAAAGCAAATGAACATCTATAAGGCTGCAACGTTCCTCTGCCGCATGCAGACAAAGCCACAACCACATGTGGGGGCCATTGGCCACACGATTTCTCCGGTAGCACTGTGGTCTCGTCAGCATAATCGTGCAGGCATTTCGAGGCTAGTGCACAGGTGGCTTATATAGGGCCCCTAGCTCACGGATTGGTTGGGCGAGGACATTCATTACCGTTGACATGCCATAGCACTGACTTGAAGGGAGTCCATAGAAAATACATCAATGCACTACGTAGTAATGGTTGTCACTCCTTTGGCAGTGACCACGTGGTTCTGATTGGTCACTATAGGCCTATTCCTTAACACATAGCGAGCCCTAAATGCCCCCCTGGACAAGAATTCTGTTTGACCTGTGTGCAATGGCATCTGCTGATGTATTCCCTATAGAGCATTTAATTTTAGAGTCGGTTTTTGCCCTTGTGGCCCCAGCTCATTGCTGCGATTTACATTCAAGGCTGTAGGAGACCCAGCAACATTGGGTTTGTAGATCTTAGAAGATGTTGAGACCCCAAAATCCAAGGAGGCGTAGACGTAGTTAATGTTTACATTTGAATCTAGGCATAGAGTAACGGGGACACCCTATGCTCCTAAAAAGCTAGGACATTAAGGCCCCATGCACACGAACGTATTTTTGCGGCCGCAATTTACCCGCAAATCTGCAGGTGAATTGCGGCCCCATTCATTTCAATGGGCCCATGCACACCACCGTGGTTTCCACGGTCCATGCATGGCCAAGCAGCTGGGACCGCAAAAGGAACGGACATGTGCACGGCCCGCTATTTGCATGCGGCCCGCGGGTGACACTCGATGGCCGTCTGACCCGAAAATCACGGCCGTGTACATGAGGCCTTAGGACCGTCATAACCAGAAGCTCACATGAAACTGCATCGTACCTTGTAATTGTAAATGGGTTCACTGCAATATTGCCACAAAGTGGTGGTTGTGGGATAGTGTTTTTAGGGCCACCATCAGGGCAGTACCAGTGTTACGGTCGTATGGGGCCAACCACAAAAAAAGTGTCTCGTCGGCCACCGCCCGCCCATTGTCCCCAGCATTTCGTTTAGAGAAAGGAACCTGCCCCATTGCATTGCAGGGCCCGTTCTCTACGCCAAACTATCGCTAGGGTCCTGCTTTCTAAGGTCCTGAAGTCAGGAAGTTGAGTGGCGGCGCATATAATGTCCTGATGCCTTGTATGCACCGCCACACACAACGTGATGACGTCAGGAGCTCATAAAGCAGAGCCCCAGCGTCAGAATCGTGAGGCTCCCCGAGGAGAAGAGATGCCTGGCCGGTAGCGGAGGCAAGAAAACTCGGAAGAGGTAAGTACATAGAGGTCTGGTATAGGGTCTGAATTATTTTTTTGGGGGGGTTTTGGTCTAAGGTATAAATTAATTTAGGGCTTTGTTTGGCGGTCTGAATTAATTTGGGGGGTCTGGGGTATATTAAATTAGGGGTCTGAATTTATTTAGGGTTCTGGTCAGTGATCTGAATTAATGAAGGGATTCGTTCTGGGGTCGGAAATTAATTTAGAAGTCTGGTCTGGGGTCTGAATTAATATAGGGGTCTGGTCGGGGGGTTTAAAATGAATTAAGGGATCTAGTCTAGGGTCTGTATTAATTTATAGGTCTGAATTAACTTTGTAATCTAATCGCGCAGGTGACATGGATGTGACGTGTGAGGAGGCGGCGGAGACTCACCAAGATTTTATTTATGTTGCCTCTCTGCACAACTATTGTCTCCTCCTAGGCCTCCCTCAGAGCCCGTGTCAGGGTGCGTATCCCCCCCCACTGACCCCACTTCCGCCCCTGCCACTTTCCACTCAGCCCCAGCCCTGCCCCTCCACAGAGCCACGGCCAGTTTGTGTCTCACCCCTGCCCTCTCACCACTTTCCGTTACCACCACCACCCCCCGGTAATGGAGGGCCCCAGACGCCTTGACCGTATGGGGCCCATAAATTTCTGATGGCAGCCCTAAGTGTAGCCCAGATACAAGCCCTATTATTTCGTGGGCTGAACAGTAGGTTGCTTAAGAGATGTGGCAGACCTACCCTTCATACTGTAACCAAAGAAAACCAATATGGAGGCCTAACTGGAGAGTTTTATAGTGGGTGGAGACTATCTGCTATCATGTTTCCCATACACAGCCCACATAGAGATAGGAGAGCAGTATTCTTCTATCTATCACACACATAGAAGCGGCATGGAGGACATTATACAGCAGTAATGAGCAGTGTAGCTGTGAATCCAGCACTGGGGTGAGATAGAACACTTACAAGAAGCTGCAGCAGCGTCTGTGTCTCTCTGCCTCTCCAGCAATAAATCAGTAAGTGATCAGTGCAGGAGGCCATGGGGAGAAGGAGAGGAGTCTGTTAAGTGGAGAAAGAGGCATTTTTCTGTAATTCGATATATTACAAAAGTTTCTTATCTTTGATTGTACTTTTGATTTATGGGGGGGGGGGAACAAAAATGAAATACTGCACGACCTGAACCTAAAAAGTGACAACCGCTATGGCTACAATTTTGGGTGCGTATAGTAATCATTACTGTGATACCCCTAGGGCTGGCTTTTTGAATGGGTCTTCGGCCATGTTCACACAGTAATATCCTGCTGGAGGAATGTTAGCGGAGTCGGTCAGGATTTAGGTGGGGGAATCCACGCCTAAATCCTGAACATGTGAACATGGCCTTATTGATCTATTGAAATAAAGGTTTCTCATTATATTCAGGTATAAATAATAAAAAATCAAGGTGAAAAATTGTGTGGACTGCAAAATACAATATAGCCTCACTAAGATGTGTTCTGTCTCCGCCTTGTGGTAGTAAATAGAACAAATGTTAACAAAAAAAAAAATGTTTTTATTTTTATTTCAAATCTTTTTACACTGATAATTAGATTGTATATCTTAACCCCTTAACGCAATGTCACATGTACATGACTGCCGGTCTAGGGGAAGTGGAATAAAATATCACTTTGATAAAGCCCATTTAACCTCTTAGCGGTCAGTAGCGGCGTTTAAGCTGTTAGAGTTGGGCGGCCCTCTCAGACAGCCCTTCGCGTGCCACCCCGACACGACACGATTGCGGGGTGCCGATGGATGTTATGGTCGCCTGGGGGCCTAATGAAAGCAATTTTTGTGCTCTTATTAAGCCCTGCCAGAGGGCAGTATATAGGGCAGTATATAGTGCAAGCAACCCAATGATCGCTAGTTCATGTCCCCTAGGAGGACTAATAAAAAAAAACCTAATAATCAGTTAAACTTTTTTTATGTAAGAAAAATTAAAAAAAAAATTAAAAAAAAATTTGAAAAAACGGTTTCCCATTTTTGCCATTGAAAAAATAAAAAAAATAAAAAAATCATCATAACTGGTATCGCCGTGACTGTAAAAGTCGGAAGTATTACAATATAACGTTATTTAACCCAAACGGTGAACGCTGTAATAAAAAAATAAAAATACCGGAATTGCTGTTTTTTGATCAAGAAGTCACATGTACCCCAAAATGGTATTTAGCAAACCCCGCAAAAAATAGCCCCTCACACGGCTAAATCGACAGAAAAATAAAAAAAGTTATGGCTCTCAGAATATGGAGAAACAAAACGAAATTGTATTTGTAACCTTTTTTTTTTTTGTAAAAGTAGTAAAACATAAAAAAAATATATATATGAATTTGGTATCGCCGTAACCGTTTCAACCCGTAGACTAAAGGTAACAGGTCGTTTTTATTGGAGGTTGAATGTTGTAAAAACGAAACCCAAAAAACAAACCCAAAATAATTTTTCTAGTTTCCAATGCATTTATGTGGTACAATAAATGGTGCCATGAAAAACCACAACTCGTCCCGCAAAAAAACAAGCCCTCATACCGCTATATGGACGGAAAAATTAAAAAAAAAGTTATGGCTTTAGGAAGGCGGGGAGAAAAAAATACAAATGAAAAACCTAAAATTGGTTGCAGAGGGAAGGGGTTAAACATTTTAGTAGGAAGTATCTGATGTAATCGCTAAATGATAAAAAAAAAAAACCAGAAAAAAACAACAACATGTTCAAAAAGGGAAACTTTCACTTTAGTTTCTAATATTAGCGGGACCCTTACACGAACATTTGTGGTCATCCCGTGTAAAGTAAAACCTCCCCCGCACAGGATCGCTCACTGTTATTTCAAGAAACCTTCAAAAAAAAAAAAAAAAATCCCCGTAAACCGCACACGTAGGCTGTAGATAAGTTTTTTGCGTGAAAAACAAAAAGGTACGTTTGCATACAGGATTTTTTTTCCACTAATATGCAAACCTGTGCTATAGACCAGGGCAAATAATCACACGCCGACATTCATACCCTCCATCCCCTTAAAGGAATTGTGACCATCCCCTTCAGATGCATGGAACAGATTTAGTTGCAAAAACGTCTTCAACGAATGAACATACCTCCTCAAAGGGCAACTCTACCCCAACCACAATCGGCATCCACGTAGAAACGTAATGGTAGGAAGTGCCCTTTAAATTATTTAACGGACGTATGATGCATATTTCTAGAGTGATGTGGCCCCTTCAATGTGTTTACATGTGGGTGCGCCCAGGGCTGGCTTTTGGGGTGTGCGACCTGTGCGATCGCGCATCACTCCAGCAAGAGGAAGGGGGCGCTGTGTTGGCTCCCCTCCCCTTGCGTTTCTGAAGCGCCCAGCAGTGTCGCGGGCCCGCGGAATGAGGGCGCCGACGCCGCCCGGGACATAACATTTATGTGCCTGGCGGCACTGATTCCCTCATGCCCGGTGGTGTCACTAGCACCAGAGGGGCCCCTGGTGCTAGCGACTGCCACATTCACTTCTATCTGCGTCCTCAGGACGCAGATACAATTGAATAGTATAGGCTGCAGGCCATGTTAGGCCTGCAGCCTATAAGTCCCTGCATCACGCTGGCCTACGTATTTGTCCTGTCTGGAGGACGTGGTGTGCTCCGTCCGTCACGGAAACGTGGCTAGGTAAGTTTTTTTTTTGGTTGGATGGGACTGCGGTGTGGCACTATTAACAAGCGGGGGCAGTGTTTATTTAAAAAATGGGGGGGGGGGTTGTTGTGTGGCACTATCTACAGGGGGACGGCTGTGTGGCGCTATCTACTAGAGGGGGCTGTGTGTGTGGTGCTATCTATAGGGGGCTGGGCGTGCCGCTATCTACAGGGGACACAGTGGTACTATCGACATGGGGCACAGAGGGGGCATTATTACTCTGGGGGCACTGTTACTGAGGGGGCACTTTTATTGTGTTAAGCACTGAGGGATCATTACTACCATCTGGGGCACTGTAGATTACGAGTTTGTTTAGAGGATGGGGTATAGGTGTGGAGGTGCTGGAAAAGCGAGAAACCAACATGTCTGTGTCACATTCTGCAGAGATGAGTTGTGGCTGGAATAAGTCATCACAGCGGTCTGGGCTGGATGGAGGGAAAAAAGGGAAAGTTAACGACTCTAATCAGAGAAGACATCACCTGTGGGTCACTAGATATAAATGTGCTGTAATCACTTATATCATCTGCAGAGCTCCTGTGTATAACTGGCATCTACCACTATATGGTGGTAATATTGGCCTTTGTATAGTGGTTTATTCAGTCACTTTGTGGTTATGGTGTGGGGGTATTATTCAGTCACTTTGTGGTTATGGTGTGGGGGTATTATTCAGTAACAGTATGGTGGTATTATTCAGTAACAGTATGGGAGTATTATTCAGTCACTGGTTATGGTGTGGTGGTATTATTCAGTAACAGTATGGGAGTATTAGTCAGTCACTATGTGGTTATGGTGTGGCGGTATTATTTAGTACCAGTATGGGGGTATTATTCAGTCACTATGTGGTTATGGTGTGGAGGTAATATTCAGTAACAGTATGGGGGTATTATTCAGTCACTATGTGGTAATGGTGTGGTGGTATTATTTAGTAACAGTATGGGGGTATTATTCAGTCACTATGTGGTTATGGTGTGGAGGTATTATTCAGTAACAGTATGGGGGTATTATTCAGTCTCTATGTGGTTATGGTGTGGCGGTATTATTTAGTAACAGTATGGGGGTATTATTCAGTCACTATGAGGTTATGGTGTGGCGGTATTATTTAGTACCAGTATGGGGGTATTATTCAGTCACTATGTGGTTATGGTGTGGTGGTATTATTCAGTAACAGTATGGAGGTATTATTCAGTCACTATGTGGTTATGGTGTGGCGGTATTATTCAGTAACAGTATGGGGGTATTATTCAGTCTCTATGTGGTTATGGTGTGGCGGTATTATTTAGTAACAGTATGGGGGTATTATTCAGTCACTGGTTATGGTGTGGAGGTATTATTCAGTAACAGTATGGGGGTATTATTCAGTCACTATGTGGTTATGGTGTGGTGGTATTATTCAGTAACAGTATGGGGGTATTAGTCAGTCACTATGTGGTTATGGTGTGGTGGTATTAGTCAGTAACATTATGGAGGTATTATTCAGTCACTATGTGGTTATGGTGTGGTGGTATTATTCAGTAACAGTATGGGGGTATTAGTCAGTCACTATGTGGTTATGGTGTGGAGGTATTATTCAGTAACAGTATGGGGGTATTATTTAGTAACAGTATGGGGGTATTATTCAGTCACTATGTGGTTATGGTGTGGAGGTATCATTCAGTAACAGTATGGGAGTATTAGTCAGTCACTATGTGGTTATGGTGTGGCAGTATTATTCAGTAACAGTATGGGGGTATTATTCAGTCACTATGTGGTTATGGTGTGGCGGTATTATTCAGTAACAGTATGGGGGTATTATTCAGTCACTATGTGGTAATGGTGTGGTGGTATTATTTAGTAACAGTATGGGGGTATTATTCAGTCTCTATGTGGTTATGGTGTGGCGGTATTATTCAGTAATAGAATGGGGGTATTATTCAGTCACTATGTGGTTATGGTGTGGGGGTATTATTCAGTAACAGTATGGGGGTATTATTCAGTAACAGTATGGGGGTATTATTCATGGTTGCGGTATTATTCAGTAACAGTATGGGGGTATTATTCAGTCACTGTGTGGTTATGGTGTGGTGGTATTAGTCAGTAACATTATGGAGGTATTATTCAGTCACTATGTGGTTATGGTGTGGTGGTATTATTCAGTAACAGTATGGGGGTATTAGTCAGTCACTATGTGGTTATGGTGTGGAGGTATTATTCAGTAACAGTATGGGGGTATTATTTAGTAACAGTATGGGGTATTATTCAGTCACTATGTGGTTATGGTGTGGCGGTATTATTCAGTAACAGTATGGGGGTATTATTCAGTCACTATGTGGTAATGGTGTGGTGGTATTATTTAGTAACAGTATGGGGGTATTATTCAGTCTCTATGTGGTTATGGTGTGGCGGTATTATTCAGTAATAGAATGGGGGTATTATTCAGTCACTATGTGGTTATGGTGTGGGGGTATTATTCAGTAACAGTATTAGGGTATTATTCAGTAACAGTATGGGGGTATTATTCAGTCACTATGTGGTTATGGTGTGGAGGTATTATTCAGTAACAGTATGGGGGTATTATTCAGTCACTATGTGGTTATGGTGTGGTGGTATTATTCAGTAACAGTATGGGGGTATTATTCAGTCACTATGTGGTTATGGTGTGGGGGTATTATTCAGTAACAGTATGGGGGTATTATTCAGTAACAGTATGGGGGTATTATTCATGGTTGCGGTATTATTCAGTAACAGTATGGGGGTATTATTCAGTCACTGTGTGGTTATGGTGTGGGGGCAGTAAAAAGGGCATTATACTCTTTAATGTGGCATTTTTTTTTTTATGATCGAGTGGGGCGCCAAAAGAATATTTTTGCATAAGGCCGGCCCCAGCTGTGCCCATAATACAGCTTGGCCCCATTTAAATGAACCTCTAATTGGTGGTGGCCCCGGGTGTCGGGCCCTCACCAATCACACATTGATGATCTATTCGAAGAACCCCTTTAACATTGCCCATGGAGAAGATGGGTGGGGCTAACCTGAGCTGTGGCCTCCACAGGGAACTCTACCTTATTGCATCTTTACATTATAGCTTTTGAAAAGGTATAAATTAGTTTTTTTGCTTTCACAAATGACAGTACTGATAAACATAAAATACTAGAATTTGTTTAAAACCTGAAAAAAAAATAAATAAAAACGAGTGGAGTTTGGTATTTTTTTCACACATCAGTTCTCGGGGCGAATTCTAGCTGCCATGATAAGACCTGGTGTCCATTTTCACTTTATTTTAGGAGTACCGTTGAGCCCCAACATTCAAGCACCGGACAACGCAAGGAGAAGTTTCGGTCACTGATGGTTCCTCCAAGGAGTTCGGTTCACCTCGTGAGGAATCTGCTGATGTTTAATTGCTCTGAAATAGTAAAAACAAAAATATATAATTTAAAGGGGAGCTCTAACTTCAAACTTATTTTAAAGGGTTCTCCCAGATTATAGGAGGAGTAGTGCTCCAGATTGCTGGCCTTCCACAATAAAGCTAATTAAGGGGGGGAACCGCTGCTGGGACCCCCCCCCCCCCATCATGTTCGTGTCAGGGGAACCAGAAGGAAAATGCACAGGATCCTCCAGAGCAGAGAACCGTAGTTAAAGGAGGTGCCTAATCAGAAAAAAAAACCCTTTCAAAATGTGGTCACAGGGACGATCATCTGATCGTATTGGGTCCTGCTCTTGGCAAAACAGATGGTTTTTCTGGTGGAAGCCACAGCCAGCCAGGCATTTCCCCTGCAGCGGCCACTACAGGGGAAATCTAGTATTACATGGCAGGCATTCAGATGAACTGCTATCCTTGTAGTACAAGAATGACTCGAGCCTGCCAGAACGGGAGCCGTTTATAGAGAGCGCCTCTCCGATCTGGCCCATAGAGGGGGGGGTCCCGAGCAGAGGGGACACTTCTCTATGATGCCCAGATGCCCTAATAGGGCATCATGACAGGGGTTGTTTTCTTGAGACAACCCCTTTAAAGTTTCCCTCTCTAATAGCGGGATGGGGGGAGGTTCTGATTGGATAGAAACCTCTATTATCTTATTTTAATACGGCATTTGTCGAAGGTTATATTCACACATGCAGGTTTTTTATGCCGTTTCAAATTATTGTCTGTCCTTTAAACTTTCTCTCCCTTTATGTTCCACCCTTGAATTTGGCTTCAAAAACTGCATAAAAAAAATCTCGAAAAAAAACCTGATCAAAACCTGCATGTGTGAATACATCCCAACACCGAAAAGCCTTAATTTGTATACTTGACTTTCAAAGCAAAAAAAAAAAAACGGAAACTATTCTAGTGCTTGTGCCCAATGATTCCTCCCCTGCCGAACAAAGGTGAATATTGCTCAGACCTTGGTACTTGACACTGGCGGAGCCATCACCTCCACACTGTATTATGCAGGTTGTATTGTATGAACATGTTTTGCTGAGCGGAGGATGTGGGTGATGTCTGATTTCCTGAACACAAGCTTTGAAGCTGCCTCAGTAAGTTCTTACGGGAAATAACGTTCCCCCAGTGAATAACAAAGATTGAATCCGAGCTATGACACCTTCTCGTAGTAACGCAGTAGTAAATAGTTGCGAGATTTTAGAAACGTCAAAACAACACGGACATTGCCGATAAAGTTTTATTAATGAGGTTGTCTTCTCAGGACAACCCCCTTGTCTATATAAGGAAATAACTTGCACAGGAGGGAACCCCCAGAGGGTAGAGCGGCTGCAAAGAGTGGCCCTGGAGAACCCGGCATTAGATCAACTGCAATGAGACTCGTGGTGCGAGGGGACAGGCACTGAATTGCTTCCCATTCTTGAAGCGACTGTCCTAGCCTATTCCTGCATCCACCACTAGGGGAGCTCACCGCATACAGATTCCAACAGAATTCTATACACTTATAACCCTTTAGGCAATTAGCTCCCCCTAGTGGTGGCTGCATGCAGCAACAATTATATAAATTTATTAAAAGGGCTTGTCCCATCAGTTTAAACTTTAGGCTGGATTCACACGCAGCCTTTTGATATGTTTTTTGGATGCTGACAGATGTTATATTAAAGTCTATATCAAAACATAAAATGTACTAGATACAACTGTGTTTTAGTTTGTGCCGTTTTTTTCCCCAAATGCAGCACGCTCCTGGTTTGAAGATCGCCGATTCAAATCCCCTAGGAGGACTAATAAAAGTGTAAAAAAAAGTAAATAGAAAAAAAGTTTTCAGTAGTGAAATTTTTATTTTTCTTGCGGCGATATAAAACAATTTTTTTTTATATATAGTTTTTTTCCTTGTAAATTTTGTAAAATATTTTTTTTTTAAAAAACTATATAAATTTGGTATCGCCGTAAACGTATTGACCCGCAGAACACAGATAATATGTAATTTTTGCCGCACATTGAACGCCGTAAAAATTAACCGGTTAAGGACTAGGCTGTTTTACAGCTAAATGACCAGAGCAAATTTCACAATTTTGCTATGCGCTTCTTTACATGACTATAACTCAGCAGGTGAATAAAGTTCATCTTTGAATTTTACACTCTTTTTAAAGGACAGATAGGGCTTTGTTTTAGTGGCATTTGTCAGTATATATCATTTTTTTTTTTTTCACTAAAGTGGGCAAAATTGGAAAAAAATGCAAGAATTTAACAATTGCGTCGGTTTATGCTAGCATTTTTCACACACGGTATGAACCACGGCCAAAATTAATCTCCTTTCACATTCTTCCACTTCTCCCGTGCATGGGGATACCAAATATGTGAGCCTTATTCACTGTGCGGGCATGTGCCAGGGCTTGGCATAAAAGGAGGCTTTTTGGCCTTTTCGGTCCAGGAATTTTGCATTTGATTTTAGAGCCGTATACTGTTTTCTGGGGGGCCTAATGCTGCTGAAACATTAGAAACACCCCATAAATGACTTCATTCACACAAGTAGACCCCACAAGGTTTCCTTCAAGGGGTTTATCATATTTTTAGCAAGTCCAGTTTTCTTCTGAAAGTTTCTTGAATAAGATGGAACAAAATAAAATCAGCACTTTTTTAGCAAATGCGTCAGTTTAGGCTAGTATTTTTCACACACGGTATAGACCACGGACAAAATTCATCTCCTTTCACGTTCTTCCACTTCTCCCGTGCATGGGGATACCAAATATGTGTGCCTTATTCACTGTGCGGGCATGTGCCAGGGCTTGGCATAAAAGGAGGCTTTTTGGCCTTTTCGGTCCAGGAATTTTGCATTTGATTTTATAGCCGCATACTGTTTTCTGGGGGGTGTAATGCTGCTGAAACATTAGAAACACCCCATAAATGACTTCATTCACACAAGTAGACCCCACAAGGTTTCCTTCAAGGGGTTTATCATATTTTTAGACAGTCCAGTTTTCTTCTGAAAGTTTCTTGAATAAGATGGAACAAAATAAAATCAGCACTTTTTTAGCAAATGCGTCAGTTTAGGCTAGTATTTTTCACACACGGTATAGACCACGGCCAAAATTCATCTCCTTTCACGTTCTTCCACTTCTCCCGTGCATGGGGATACCAAATATGTGTGCCTTATTCGCTGTGCGGGCATGTGCCAGGGCTTGGCATAAAAGGAGTCTTTTTGGTCCAGGAATTTTGCATTTGATTTTATAGCCGCATACTGTTTTCTGGGGGGCCTAATGCTGCTGAAACATTAGAATCACCCCATAAATGACTTCATTCACACAAGTAGACCCCACAAGGTTTCCTTCAAGGGGTTTATCATATTTTTAGACAGTCCAGTTTTCTTCTGAAAGTTTCTTGAATAAGATGGAACAAAATAAAATTACCTTTTTTTTTTAACAATTGCGCCAGTTTATGCTAGCTTTTTCACACACAAAATGGACCACGGACAAAATTCATCGCATTTCACATTCTTCCACTTCTCCCGTGCATGGGGATACCAAATATGTGTGCTTTATTCACGGGCATGTGCCAGGGCTTGGCATAAAAGGAGGCTTTTTGGCCTTTTCGGTCCAGGAATTCTGCACTTGATTTTATAGCCGCATACTGTTTTCTGGGGGGCCTAATGCTGCTGAAACATTAGAATCACCCCATAAATGACTTCATTCACACAAGTAGACCCCACAAGGTTTCCTTCAAGGGGTTTATCATATTTTTAGACAGTCCCGTTTTCTTCTGAAAGTTTCTTGAATAAGATGGATCAAAATAAAATTAGCAATTTTTTAGCAAATGCGTCAGTTTATGCCAGCATTTTTCACACACGGTATAGACCACGGTCAAAATTCATCTCCTTTCACATTCTTCCACTTCTCCCGTGCACGGGGATACCAAATATGTGGCCTTATTTATCACATAGAGATGTAGGAGGGCGGAGGATAGAAGAAGATTATTTCACAAATCGCTTTTTTTCAAAGCTGGTTTTACAAAACTCAACAGAGTTTCTATAACACTTCCAAAATATCTGCTCTTGAAGCAGAAATCCCAAAATATTCATCTAGGGGTATAATGGGAATTTATTTTTTGGGGTTTTCTAAAATAAGAAATTTCAGGTTAATGCAAATGGAGCTCTCCAGCAGATGAACTTTAGAAAACATCAAACATGACATCCACCCCCCACCCATTCCCTCCCTCACCCTTGGAGTAAAATCAGGGGAAAAATAAAAACGTAATGTAGGGCAAATATATTTTCAACAAATTAACTAAAATCGAATAATTCAGAACAGTGTGGTATTTTTTAAAACATGGGTGAATGCACAGGCCTGGTTGCGAGGGACATGAGGGACAGAAATATCGGGAATCTTTGCGGTGCCCGTCTTTTCTGCAGACGCGGCACTTTTTCTGGGGGTTGCTTCTGGTTGCTGTTGGGGGAATCCGACTGATGAAGTGTCTTTCAGTCAGTCGCGTGACATCCTCAGACTGGGGGCATTCTCGGGTGTCCTGAACATCAAAAATGAGGCCTTCAATAATTTTCTCCTGGAAATCCAGGTATGTGTCTCTGCCTCTGTTTTTTTTATAGAGCACAAATGAGTTGTGGATGGCCACCTGTAACAAATAAATGGCCACCTTTTTGTACCAGGTTTTAGTTTTGCGTTTTACTAAATAGGGCTGTAAAACCTGGTCGCTTAAATCCACCCCCCCATGTACTTGTTATATTCGGACCCGATCACTGGTTTGTGCTTGTCCGATGTTGCCCCTCTTTCCCTCACTGCCACTGTTCCTGCGGTATGAATCGTGCTTAGCACATACACGTCTTTGCGATCCCTGAACTTGACCGCCAGCAATTCTTCAGATGCATAAGCACAGGAGTCCCCCTTTACCATGCGCTTCCCCACTAATTGCTGTGGAAAACCAATTCTGTTTTTGCGCATGGTACCACATGCCCCAGTCCTTGCAGCATGCAAATGCCTAAACAGGGGCACACTGGAATAAAAATTGTCGCAGTACAGGTGGTACCCCTTGTGAAGCAGAGGCTGCATTATCTCCCACACGATCTTACTTCTGGTGGAAAGATCAGGGGGGCATCCAGGAACATTTATTGTGCGGTCCCGCCCTTCATAAATCCTGAAGGCGGTGGTATATCCTGACCCGCTTTCACACAATTTGTAGAGCTTAACGCCATATCTTGCCCTTTTTGAAGGTAGATATTGGCGAAAGCTAAGTCTGCCATGGAAGTTGAGGAGGGATTCGTCCACACTTACATTCTGCTCAGGGGTGTAGAGTTGCAGAAATAAATTATTCAGGGAATTTATTAGCGGTCTTATTTTGAACAACCGATCCCGGTTTGCATCGGTACTTGGGGGGGCCTGTGCGTTGTCATTGAAGTGGAGGAACCTCATTATTGTCTCATAACGAGACCTGGGCATTACTGCAGAATATACTGGGGTGGCTTGGGCGGGTCTTGTTGACCAGTAAGTCCTAATGGAGGGCTTTTTGACAATACCCATATTTAGGGTGAGCCCCAAAAAATGTTTTAATTCCAGCAAATTGGTGGGCGTCCAATCTCTGGCATGGGTGGATGAAGGTTTCTGCCTTATATATTGAGTGGCATATAAATTTGTTTCGTGGACAATCTGATTTAGGATGTCGTCCGTTATAAATAAATGGAAGTAATCCATTTGGACAAAATTTGTATTGTCCACGGTTATGCCAGGAGTGGCCGTAAATCCGTGGATTCTAGGCCCAAAAGATGGGGCAGGTGCCCATACAAGAGCCTGGACTGGAGGGACCAGGCTGTCCCGTGCTACAGCGCTACTTGGCCCTGCGCTTTCATGTTCTGCAGTTTCGACTGCATCAGGGACAACGTCCCCTGAAGATGAACCTGAAGTGACGCTGTCATCGTCACTACCTAAAACAGGTTCCATCTCGGACGCCATCTCTGATGCGGTCTCCGACTCAGACCACAGCATGGCGTATGCCTCCTCGGCGCTAAACAACTTCCTCGCCATAACGTAACTAACACTAACACTAACTAAACAAATTTTTTTTTTTTTTTTTTTTTTTTTATAAAACACACAAACTAACTGCTATATATATCTACACTACCGCTAACAAAAAAATAAACCGCTATTGCTATATATATTATATATATGTGGATATATATATAATTATATACTCCCTACCTGCCTATTCTAATAGAATAAAAGAAAGAAAGGTAGATAGATAGAAAAAAAGATAGATGGATAGATAGATTGTATAGATAGATAGAAATCTATCTATACAGAGAATGTTTTAGTGTAACTGTATTTTTTTTCACTGTAATCTTCTGGCAGCAATTCTCTGGAGTCTCTTCTTCTCCTCAAACTGAAACAATGTTTGAGGAGAAGAAAAGAGGCAGGAGATTTACTGCCAGAAAAGTCAAAATAAAACAAATGTGGTCGCTGTGATAGGTTTTCACAGCGACCACATGATCAGGGACCATCAGATTGGTCCCTGATACTCTGCCCAGTGCCCAGAGCTGTTGGTAACAGCGAGGGCACAGGGCTGTGTGCACGCGATCGCGTGCACACTGTTTTCTATGCAGAAATGCATGTGATCGCTGTGATTGGTTGTCACAGCGATCACATGTTCAGGGGCCAAAAGATTGACCCCTGACATTCTGCCCAGTGCCCATGGCTGTTAGCAACAGCCAGGGCATAGAGCTGTGTGCACGCGATCGCGCGTGCACAGTCTCTGAAGTGCGGCCGTATATATACTATACGCCGGACTTTAGAGACCCTGGCCGCTGGCCGTATATTTACGGCCAGCGGTCGGGAACCTGTTAAACCCAAAAAACAAGGAGGAATGGCTGTTTTTTTGTCCCATTCCACCCCACCAATAATAAAAAAAGCAAAAATGAAAATCCAAAATAATGGCTGCGGAGGGAAGGGGTTAAAGGGAAACTCCATTAGAAACCAGCGCTTCATACGGGTGAGCTCCAATCTAGAATCACGAGGGCTGAAGCCGGCGTGGTCGTCTCTGTCACTTCATCAGTCCATATGCATGCATTTCGTGACAATGGCAGATCTCCTGCGGTTTTCTCAGAGAGTCGTACGCAGGGCACATGTGCACATCGTGACACACGTTGCTGGGTAGCCGCTGCTTAATACCCCTCCCCGCCATGACATCACACCACGGCAGCATTTTACTTACACACCGTGGTCTCGGCATTTGCCACGTTCCGTACGTCGGCGTCATATCTACAAGAACCAGCCAGCTCGTACACCGATGAAACGGGAGGGTTTTTGGATTCAAGCGAGGAGATCCGTGGATTCTTAAAAATAGAAAAGAAGACGGAGATGAAGACAACAGGACGTTCCTATAGACTCTTCATAGAATCGCTCGAATGCCAATTACAGATTTCGATTTTTTTCGTTAAAAGATCAGAAACAAGTGACAAATATGAAATAATAGGAAGGAAAAACACCTGGGAGGCAAATACTTGTATATCTCATTACACTACTCATACCTCTGGTTTCTGGACTTTGGCATACACTGATAATGGGTCTTCATGAGTCTGCTCCAAAACTGGTGTGGGGGCTGGGGGTCTACTTTGGGAGATACTTGCAGGATCGTTGTATTGTTTGCTGCACATACCTAATAAAAGTAAAAAAAGAAACGAAATACTAGCGACTTCTACGTTTTTCTCTTTAAAGTAAATGCACCAATCATTTGTGTACATAGAAGAAAGGGGGCCCCATAGCAAAAGGCCACAAAGGTTCCCCCATTATGGTGCTAGCCAGGGTGTATCATGATGGGCCCCCATAGCATTACTCAGAATCCACTCCACCAGGACTACCTCCAGCATGGGAGTTCAGAAGTGAAATGTTAGTAGTTATTTTTGTTTTTACTCAGTGCCAGGTGTCAGTCACTAAAGCACAGGAATATTGCACAAAATGGTCACAATACAATAATAATGCGCACAGTGATGTCACAGCACAGAGATAATGCCCACAGTGACGTCACAGCACAGAGATAATGCGCACAGTGACATCACAACACAGAGATAATGCGCACCGTGATGTCACAGCACAGAGATAATGCGCACAGTGATGTCACAGCACAGAGATAATGCGCACAGTGATGTCACAGCACAGAGATAATGCGCACAGTGATGTCACAGCACAGAGATAATGCGCACAGTGATGTCACAGCACAGAGATAATGCGCACAGTGACATCACAACACAGAGATAATGCGCACCGTGACGTCACAGCACAGAGATAATGCGCACCGTGATGTCACAGCACAGAGATAATGCGCACAGTGATGTCACAGCACAGAGATAATGCGCACAGTGATGTCACAGCACAGAGATAATGCGCACAGTGATGTCACAGCACAGAGATAATGCGCAGTGATGTCATAGCACAGAGATAATGCGCACAGTGATGTCACAGCACAGAGATAATGCGCAGTGATGTCATAGCACAGAGATAATGCGCACAGTGATGTCACAGCACAGAGATAATGCGCAGTGATGTCATAGCACAGAGATAATGCGCACAGTGATGTCATAGCACAGAGATAATGCGCACAGTGATGTCACAGCACAGAGAATGCGCACAGTGACGTCACAGCACAGAGATAATGCACACAGTGATGTCACAGTAGTGGGATAAAGCGCACAGTGAGGTCACAGTACAGGGATAATGCACAAAGTGCTCGCAATACAAGAATAGTCAGCTCAGTGTACAAATAGCGTGCATAGGGATGTCACAGCACAGAGATAATGTGCACAGTAAAGTTAGAGTAGTGGGATAGTATACAAAGTGGTGTTACAATACCAAGATAATGGAAGTTACAGCACAGTAATTATACAGTGATGTCACAGGGATAATGCACATAGTGACGTTACAGCACAAGAAAAACGCACATGGTAAATTCACAGTATGGTGATAATTCATAGAAAAAAAAAAGTGTCAACATACACACGGTGACATCACAGTACTGGAAAAAACAACAATGATATCACAGTGCAGGTATAATACACACAATGAAGTCACAGTAGAGGGATAATGAACATAGTGATAGCGAAGAGAGGGATAATGCATACAGCAGGGGCGTAAAAAGCAAAAAGGGGCTTAACAGCAAAACAAATGGGGCCCCATTCAATTTTCCACTTCCACTTCAGGAGTCATAAGCACTATTTGCGATTCAAATGGGGCGTAGGCTGGGGGCACGTCCGATATAAGCGAGCGCTGAGCCACGTTATACCACACTGTTCAGAATCTCCCTGAGTAGGCACTTACCCCTGTTACATCGCTTTAGGATGACCACAATTACCACCACAATTATGACAAGAACGATGGGGGTTATAACCAAAATATATATCAGTAAGTGATTATCATCTTGGTGATTATCTAGGAAAAAAATAAATAAATACATTAATACTGGCAGAGCCCAAAAATGTCCGCATAATAATCCTGAACTCATTTTCGGGGGGCACTGGTGGGTTTGCATGGTCAGTCCAAGGTACGGTCTGTCTAAGGGGAGGTGAATGAGGTTTAGGCTGTGTTCAGTTCTGCATTCGAGACTCTGTTAGGAATCTCTGTTGCAAACGCGGTCAAAAACGACGGCCCCTATTATAGTCAATGGGATCCATCGGACGCCCCCTTTGTGTCTATCATGGGATGGATCTGTCACTGCTGTAATTTTCGTCGTTCTGTTCCTATGATGGAGCAGAATAACAGAAATTAACGACGCAAATGTGAACAGTGCCCAAACGAGACCTAAATGATAAAACACTTAAAAGGTACATTAAAAATGTAAAAACAGTCTTTGAAAATATCTTCCGTCTAGGCTGTAAAATGATCACCAAAGAGGGACACCATACTCCCCCAACTTTCCAGTACTGCAAAGAGGGACAACAAATGCGGCAAATTAATTCCCTGTTAAGCCACGCCTCCAACACTGCCCACAGTGCCTAGTTCAGCCCACACAGTATATTGAACCCATATCTGCCCCCCACACATTATAATGCCCCATAGTGCCCCCACACAACATAATGCCCCAATAGACGCCCCACACAATATAACCCCCCACAGCTGCCCCATAAAGTAGAATGCCCCCTTAGCTGCCCCATACAGTAGAATGCCCCCTTAGCTTCCCCATACAGCAGAATGCCCCCTTAGCTGCCCCATACAGCAGAGTGCCCCCTTAGCTGCCCCATACAGTATAATGCCCCCACAGCTGCCCCCATACAGGATAATGACCCAATAGTGCCGAACAAAAAAAAAAATACTCACCTAACCCTATTCCCAGGACGAGTGGAGGAGATCCCTTTGCTCCTCCACTCTGTGCTATGAGGAGTGGCTCGTCACAGACAGGCACAATGAGGTCAACGGTGTCTGCTACCTGAGGACGCAGATACCACCGGCCGCCCAGGACAGCGGGACACCGCCCAGAATTTGGAACTATCCCACTGAATACGGGACGGTTGGGAGGTATGGGGACACTTATGATTCATTGTGTGAAAGATTTACTTTGTCAAGCTGCAATACCACATACAACCTGTGGACAGGCGTGGCACTATTTTTGGAAGAAACCAGCCGCGTTTTCCTAATTCTGGACAACTAGGATAGCCACCTCTTCCATCCAAAAAATACCAGCACATGTAAAGGATTCCCAGTTACTCCCTCATCACCATCCTCCTCCTCCTCTGCTCTTGACTTTTGAGGCTGCGCAGTGCAAATGTCTGGCTGCTGAATACAAGTCTCGGTCTCTCTTCTGCCGGCACCAAGCTCACACTTGACCTTGTTCTGACTGTGCGGACTTTCCTAGGACTGGGTGACCTGGAAAAGCAGTTGTATCTAATCCAAATATGAAGTAACCGGACTGTAAACCGGTCTTATTATGCAAAAGAAAAACGGCAAAAAATTTATTTATTTTTATCATCCTCCGAGTGTTCGTATCGGCTGGTCCAGTGGTGTACCAGCCTAGTGGCAACCCTGTGGACTACCCCTTTAAATCATAAAATAATATACAAGTTGAGGTCTAATTAGGAACCAGACAGACATTTTCTGGAGCAATAGGATACACAGGCCATCAATATCAGATTAGTGGGGGCATCGGTGGAGTAAAGAGGCCGCGGCGCTGCAGTCAGCAGTGATGCCTTTGTAGTTTTCCAGGCACAGCGCCGCACATTCAGTAGTGGCTATGCCTGGTATTGCAGCTCAGTGCCTTCGCTTGAATTGGGACTGATCTGCAGAGAGCTGGTATACCAGGCACAGCCGCTACATAATGTACGGCGCTGTGCCTGGAAAAGAACGAAGGGGAGGCGGCGCCGACAATGACAATGTTGTGGGAGAACGTCTAGTTCAATGGACTCCTTCCACAAAGGGTTTCTGCTTGGGATTTTATTTTAGTCTCGTTCAGCGATACCCCCAGTGGATTATTCTGGCAAGATAATTGGTTCAATTCCCAGAGCGCAGCGAGACATCCTGAGTGTGCGACAAAATCCTCAAGCACAGGAAGTCAAAGCGAAGGAGGTGCCACGCTGAAGAACGCCCCATAGGAAACGCTGCCTCGTATCGTCCGCAGATATGTCTGGAAATCTTTACATATATTCCCAGAAATAGAAGATATACATTCCGGAATCACACTGGTCTCTGTTCCCTTCAGATCATGATACTGCCCTTCACAACGGGTCGATTTCCTGAAATACTCTGTGCTGCTGGGGACCCTGCTCCTTCCACATCTTAGGACACTGCCACACTAACATAGTCACGCTCCCTTGAAACACTCTGTGCTGCTGTAACCTCCCGTTTAACGGCACAAGGTTAGAGACTGAAATTGAGGAGGTGTCATTTCATTCACTGACAGCAAGAGTCTCAGGCAGAAAGAAGTCCGCTCTATGGATTTGGACAATCGCATGACATTTAAGCAATGCTACCTGCCATGATACCTCCCAACCGTCCCGGATCCAGCAGGACAGTCCCGGATTCTGGACGGTGTCCCGCACAGCCGGTGGTATGTCCCGGTTTCAACTGTATCTGCATCCTCAGGACGCAGATACAGTTGAATTCGATGGTGGAGCAGGGAGTAGTTAGCTCCCCGCTCCACCATTCACTACGCAACGCCGGCCGGGAACGGCTCAGCACAGAGGCGCGATGCAGTAATGTCATCGAGCCTGCCTGCGCCGAGCCACTCATATCACAGACCGGAGGAGCAGAGGGATCTCCTCCATTAGTTGTGGGAACGGGGATAGGTGAATATATATTTTTTATTAGGCACTATGGGGGCATTATCCTGTATGGCGGCACTATGTGGCATTATACTGTATGGGTGCAGCTATGGAGTCACTGTATTAGGGGCAGATATGTGGAATTATACTATGTGTGGGGACAGCTATGGGGCATTATACTGTGTGGAGGCACTATGGGGGTGTTATACTGTTTGGGGGCACTGTGGGGGCATCATACTGTGGATAGGCACTATGGGAGCATGATACTGTGGGTTGAACTTTTTGGGCGGAGTTAGGGCGTGGCTTATCAAGGCAAAAATCTGCCTTTGCGCGCCACATCTGTTGTCCCTCTTTGCAATACTTGAACGTTGGGCGGCATGTTAGGCTAATATTGTGAACCGTGTGCAGCGTCACACCATTCATGGGGGAGGGGATGGGTCCCTAATTGGACCGCTTTTTCACAGCGCTCATAGGAACTATAAGGGGTTACTTGTATGTTGGCATCAAATTGTTCTTACCTTTGTCTGGGTTGCACGCAGACGACAATGTATGATCACCTGATCGCTCGCTTACAGGATTTTTGGCGGTGCACCTGTAGGTGCTCTTCGCATTGTCACTAGTGATGCGGACCTCCAATGTGCTGCTGTTGTCACTCAGGTTCTTCTCATCCATCATCCAACTAAAAGTCACATTCTCCCCGGTCTGCACCAAGCACTTCATGGTGATCTTACAGGTGTTGTTCTGAGAATCCTCCGTTACGTTGACCGTCAAATGTGAGATCTGTTCTGTTCCAATGAAAATAACAGAAAAATAGATAAAACAAGGAAAATAAAAAAGTTGTGAGAAAAACACTGGGATTTGCTTCCATGTCCCTAACTAGAAAGTTTTACCTACCTCAGGTCTACAGGTAACGTCATTGCCAGTGGACTCCAAATGCCAAGGTGACTGCAGCGGGATTGCGGGAACAAAGTTGTCAGATACCCTTCTCGGTTTGAAAAGATTACAGATTCTGTAGTGTCCAAGAAAGCTCTGCATATATTGGTGGACCCTACAGAACCTGTAAGACCCCCTACACACGGGACAGAAATCAAGTGTGGAAACTGACCTGCGGTGGAGTTTCTCAAACATGACGGAGCGATTATAGAGTTCGGTCCTCATTTAACAATACCTATTACTAAAGCGGAGCCAACCCCCCCAAATTCCCTGTCAGATGGCAAATGAGTCACACCCGCACCCCAGGACACTACCCAGAAGGAGCCCAAATAAGTCAGACCCTCAATATTTGTATAATTTAGGAGGCGCCATACACATGATGAATCCCTTCCCCACCAATTTACCAAAAACTCCAAGGAACCACAACCCCTACCCACTGCCGCGACACTGCAAAAACAACCACAAAATTGCAAAAACTGCAGCAAAAACAAATCAGGATGGAACACATCTCCGGCTTTGTCCTAAACGGAAACCGGCGCCCAACGCTCCGGTGCCGGATACACCCCTCCAGCTCCTCCCCGATCCCACCCCTCCAGCTCCTCCCCGATCCCCTAGTCGTGTGTCCTTTCCCCACGGCTTGCAGCCTGGGTACGGCCAGTCTAGAACTATGGGAGCATATGTAGCGCTGCATGGGGGGTATTTCTGTGCCATGCACTCTTGTGGGGGCACCTTTGACACTATAGAAGGGTGTTATTGGGACTGGTATTTAGACGGCATCTGTGGAGAATCAGTGGCACTATGCAGGGGTAACGGTGCGCATGCCTCCTATCTTTCCAAGGCAGATACAGTTGAATGCGATGCTGAAGCAGGGAACCGTTATCTCCCTGCTTCAGCATTTACTGTGTAACGCCGGCCGTGAGTGCAGTGACGTCATCGCGCCTGACTGAGCCAAGCACAGAGCTGAGGAGCAGAGGGATCACCTCCATTAGTCACGGAAACTTGGTTAGGGGGGAGTATTTATTTTAAAATTTTTCCCATTAGGCACTATGGTGGCATTACACTGTATGGGGGCACCTGTGGGAGAATTATATGGTATGGGGGTAGCTGTGGGGGCATTATACTGTATGGGTGCATCTATGGGGGTATTATACAGTGCGTAGGGGCACTATGGGGAATTATACAATGCGTAGGGGCACTATGGGGAATTATACAGTGCGTAGGGGCACTATGGGGAATTATACAGTGCGTAGGAGGCACTATGGGGAATTATACAGTGCGTAGGAGGCACTATGGGGAATTATACAGTGCGTAGGAGGCACTATGGGGAATTATACAGTGCGTAGGGGCACTATGGGGAATTATACAGTGCGTAGGGGAACTATGGGGAATTATACAGTGCGCAGGGGGCACTACGGGGAATTATACAGTGCGCAAGGGGCACTACGGGGAATTATACAGTGCGTAGGGGCACTACGGGGAATTATACAGTGCGTAGGGGCACTACGGGGAATTATACAGTGCGTAGGGGCACTACGGGGAATTATACAGTGCGTAGGGGCACTATGGGGAATTATACAGTGCGTAGGAGCACTATGGGGAATTATACAGTGCGTAGGGGCACTATGGGGAATTATACAGTGGGTAGGGGCACTATGGGGAATTATACAGTACGTAGGGGCACTATGGGGAATTATACAGTACGTAGGGGCACTATGGGGAATTATACAGTGCGTAGGGGCACTATGGGGAATTATACAGTGCGTAGGGGCACTATGGGGAATTATACAGTGCGTAGGGGCACTATGGGGAATTATACAGTGCGTAGGAGGCACTATGGGGAATTATACAGTGCGTAGGGGCACTATGGGGAATTATACAGTGCGTAGGGGCACTATGGGGAATTACACTGTGCGTAGGGGCACTATGGGGAATTACACTGTGTGTAGGGGCACTATGGGGAATTATACAGTGCGTAGGGGCACTATGGGGAATTACACTGTGTATAGGGGGCACTATAAGTGTGGGGGCAGCTATGGGGCATTATACTGTGCTGAGGCATTATTGGATCATGATACTGTGTGTGGGAAGCTATGGGGCATTATACAATCTGGGGCGCAGCTATAGTGGGCATTATACTGTGGGGAGGCACTATGGGAGCATGATACTGTGTGGGCTGAACTAGGTGTGTATGGGCGGAGATTGGGCGGGTTTAGAGGCGTGGCTTAACAGGGAAAAACTTTATATCCCATCAACATGAAACTTAAACTTTTATATTATTTATTCGGATAAAGTGCTGCATAAAAAAAAAAAAAAAAAAAAGTCAAGCAACTAAACGTCTGGGTGTAGCCGAAGTCGGTCCCGATCTGTACGAAATGAAGAAACTCACCGTAGACTTTGACCTTAATGTTACAAAAGTCCTCGTCTCCATTTTTCGTTTCAGCCAAGAGCTCGTAATCTTTTTCATCGTCTTTCTGTAGATGGTGGATCAGGACTGATGAATCCTTGAACTGGTATTTATTGTGGGAAATATTTGGGAGATGTTGCGATTTGTTGCTCCCCAGATTGTGGACCAGGAGCTTCTTCTTGGTTTTATTAGTTATGTATTTCAGGCTGAGGGTTTCATATTCTTTTAGAACATGTAATCGATATAGAGTTAAAGATTTTCCAAGTGTCCCATTCAACTTGAGGAAATCTTCACATAGATGTGACTCATCTACATTAAATAAAATAAATACACAGCGTCTGGTCATTGCTTATTTTAATTATTAAATTAAATAGATTGTTATGTCGCCACAAGAGGGAGCTGTCTGCATACATATTAATACAACGAAAGGAACATAAATCTATATCAAGCTCCCCCTAGTGGTGGATGACAATAGACGTCGACAGCAGGCTTTCCTGCTCTGCTAGGCGTTTGGGACATCTTCCCTGTTTCGGGGGATTCCCAAACAAGTTTATTTTATGGGGCACACGCACACCCTGGATGTTTTTAGTAGGCGTGGTCAATATTATGGGTGTGGCAACTGCACATATACATTAGATAAAAACGGGCCAAACCTACCGATTAATGTGTTTGGCGGGTGTCCCAATTCTACCCAACAGCAGATGTCGGGGGTAAGAAGGATCGGGCGTGTTGAATTTCATCTTGCCGATCCTTTCTTTCCGGGGGTGAGAATTCTCTGCCAGGGGCATATGCCAATAGAAGGTACCGCATGAGGGCAACATTCAACGTTAGGCCGACCCAGCGTGCATGCACTGTATATGGGGGAATCGGAAGGAACAGCTGTTGGCCGACAGCCATCTAAAATATATGGGCAGTTTCATGGCTGGCAAGCGGACAGCAGAAAAGGAACTGGATCTCCCTAAAGCCATGACATTCATCATCCCAGCCTGCATTAGTAATCAGATATTGGACTTTAAAGAGGACCTGTCCCCTCTCCTGACACGTCTGTTTTAGTAAATACTTGTATTCCCCATAAAATAAAATTCTGGAGTATATTTTCTTAGAACTCTGTATCGTACCGTTCCTTCGTTATGCCTCCTGGAAACGTCTGAATAAATTGACAAGTGGGTGTTAACGTTCTCCTAGTCAAAAGGGGCGTGTCCCTACACAGTCTAGCACGGTCAGCACTGATTGGACAGTGTCACACTGCATAGGGACACACCCCCAACTGGTAACCCCTAGTGGTCAATTTATTCATACATTTCTAGGAGGAACAACAGAGGAACGGCACAACGCATTTACACAGTAATCCTGAGAGTGGCAAATCTATGCACATATAGCATGCAGGTTAGTAATGATTTGCCACGTAATCTTAGAAGATCTGCAAACGCTTGACTTCATGAACCACATCCTGTATGGTATTAGCTCCCGTATCAGTCCCCGGGCATCATTTTGTATTGATCTGACTATATTATATGCAACACTAATCTTTTTCTTTTTTACACTAATGCAATAATATGTAAACATTTTTAAATCAGGTCGTGTATCCATGGCAACCAGATTGTCAGACAGGACTGTTCAGATCTAAACGGCGTTGCCACTGCACTGTGAAGAATAGGAGAAAAGAAACCAAATAAAATTTAAAGTCATGCCGTTCAGCATCTCCCTGCATTTAAAAAAAAAAAAAAATTAAATTTTTAGGTGGAGTTCCCCTTTAAGCCTTGGTACCAATATCAATGACTGCAGGTAAATAGAAAAACTGCCTATGAGGTAGGCCTTGGGGTCCGGCAAAGGGGTGGAATTATTATCTGGTTTACGGCACTTTAGTGTCGTAAAGAAGAAAAAAAAAAGTCGCAAATTTGCATATGTTTTTCATTTTTACACAGCGCCCGACACTTTATGGCCCTGTTCACACAGCGGATTTTGCGTGGCGGGTCGTGCCGTCGGCAGGAAGATTCCTCCCTCCCATTGACTTCCCACCGACGACATAGCAGCACGCTTCTTGTTCCCGCTTGCTGAAATGCGTGAACATACCCAAAATAAAAAGAAAAGAAGAGGCGTGGCTTTGAAAATGGGCGGGGCTAGATGTCTGACAAATTTGTTATAATTGACGCCAGAACCTGGCGTAAATTATGGAGCGAATCTATGGCAGCTCACAACTGGCGTAGAGTTTATTTTCCGAGTTGTTAGAGATGCGGTTAAATTATTAGGAGGCGTTTTTACTCCAACGTTCCCGAAATTAAAACGTATGAAACGCCAGTCTTAAAAAATTTCCCCCAAAGTGTTTATTTACACCCGTCAGTCTTGGCAGTACGTAAAGATTTCTCAATACATAAAAACGTAAAATCGGAGACTGCCACGGCCAAAGAATGGGCAGATAAAAAAAAAAAAAAAAAAAAAGAAGTAGTAAAACCTGCCCAGTAACAAAACAATAAAAAAATGTAAAAAAATTAACCCCTTGCGGTGCCCCCAGTTTCTTCAAATGTTAACCGATAACCCTACAGGGTGTTTCTTTACTGGTACAGCAGACTTTGCAGCCTCAGGGAAATTTTGCAGTCACAAATCTGTTCATTGGGCGCAGCCGGACTCTCCATAGACCAGGCAGAGGCTGTATACTGGTGTCTCCGCTTTCCCCATTCCTAGATACGAGTAGCTCAATTAATCACGTGATCGCCTGGTTTTATATATGGGCTACAACCCTATCATACCACCATGTAGGTCATCAGTATATGATAGGTGGGGGTCCGAGACCGTAAGCTATACAGTGGTCGGTGCCTGAAGCAGATGGGTCCGTACACTGCATAGCGGCCGTTCTAAAGTACCACCGCTCTGCTCCTATTCACTTGAGCTTCAGTACAGCCGCTATACCAGGGGTTCGAGCCTTCTGCTTCCGACAATTGCGGATAGGTCACCACTATGAAAAACCGCCCCATGCCCAGACAACCCCTTTAATATTAAGATTCCTGGTGGTCGCAAGCCTCAGGTCTCCCCCATATTTGGTATAGCTATGACGTGTAACAACATGAACTATGAATATAAACAGACTTGTTTTAGGTCGGCAACAAACAGCATAAAAAAAATATGGCAGAATTTTTTTTGGGGTTGTACCTCCAAAATTAAATGGTAACATTTACAAAACCCAAAACAGTATGTGTAGAAAAGTGCAACTTGTACCAAAACAAAAAAAATAAAAAATAAATACTCATTACTTTTGCATCAACAGAGCAATACAGGGGTGTAAAATTCCAGAATGGCAAGATTAAAAAAAATAAAAAAAAAAAAAAAAAGCAAAAAAAAATAAAGCGTGGTTCTAAAGAAGCCAAAAAGGTAGCTGAAGGGGTAAAATAGTATTTTGCCTTTTTTTGTACTATAAAAGTCACTAAACAAATAACTATAAAAAATATAAAAAATAAAAGTAAATAACTAAAAAAGTAAAAGTAACTAAAAAAAAAAGTAAATAATTATAAAAAAGTAGAAAAGTAAAATAACGATAAAAAGTGAAAAAAAAATAAAAAAAAAATGTTTTTTTTCCAAGCCGTTAAATCCACTTGTACTTAAAATGTTCATCTGTGTCTGGTCTTTAACATGATAAAATACCCGGGTGCTGAGATGGTTAAACTAAACACAGACATGAGCTGCTCACTGATCCGCCGTCCCACTTTCTTTTGGCAGACGCCACCACAAAAAACGATAGTCAAAATTAGAAAACATTTTTTTTTCATTTATTAGCAATAGACGACATCATGTGGCCGACCCCTGGCCGAAAATTTTGACCGATTACCTACAGTAGTTCCGTCATTTGCACAAAAGAATTTTGGCAGAAAACATCCGTCCCAAATGGGCATCCAAAAATTCTCAAATTAAAATTTTTCCACCCAGTATATATTTTCAGAGGAATCCATGTACAGCTGATGGCACGTTACTAACCCATCAAACCATTTACTACCATATGCAGGTAAACACTCACCAAAACAGCAGATCACCATAAAACAGAACATGGACCCAAAAAGAGACATTCTTACGAAGATTCGTCAGGCAGGTCTATAGGGGGTGATGCTTTTATGGACTCTTTGCTGTAGCTTCCTCAAAACGGAACGGATTTGTTTTTTTCTTCTTATACAGGATGTGACATGTCAAACCTATACATTCGTAGGTAATATTTTTTTTTTACTATACCCAGTTTTACTTGGTGCGGGGAAAACAGAGCAAAATTTAGGCCATGTGGAGGACGTTACCGTTTATCGGGGGAAGCCTGGTACATGCGATTGTACTGTGCGCCACACAACCGCTCCCCATACGGGTCTTGATCTCCAGTCATTTTGGGCCCAAAGACCGTCTGATCCTTCTCCAAAAATTGAGTGCACACGTAGGTAAAGGACCTTTGACACGGCCCTTGAAACGATTGCCGATCAACGGGATAGCTCGTCGATCGGCACTCGTTTGCTCCTTTCACAAGGAGCAACGATCGTAGTAAGGATCACCCTTCCCCATACCGAACCGATCGCTCGTCCCCATACATTTCCATCATGTCGGCAGCACATCTTCCTGTCGACTAGCGACCATTCTATTGGCCGAATAAATGAGCCGATCAGACGATTAACGAGCGGCTGATCGTTGTCCTGTTTACACCGGGCAACGAGCGTTCATATAATACATTCGTTTTCTCAATTATTGACCAGTATAAAAAGGGCCTTTATACTAGTACTGTACAATCTGATTAAATTGAGCTGCAGTCTAAAGCATGGGGGAGGGACAGAGCGGTTTCTGATAAAATAGGTGGATTTCAGACTACCACTGACTCCCTCCAGACTATGCAGCTAAGCTGGAGTCACTGATCATAGCTGGAGCAGTCAGCATTGAAGAAAATTAAGTAATACCCACAGGTAGCCACATATTTAATGTTTAATCCCATTTTATTGTCACAACATTGGATACTCAGGACAGTCTCAGTCCACCCCTGGATTGAAAAATATAGCCGTGACTTACAAGTCACTAATTACCGTAGAAGGGGTGTGGCTGTCAGTCATTTGCATAAATGAGAAAGCGGTTTGGCTATTCTGGGACTGTGGGAGGAGCTTATTCCTGTGCTCATTGTCGCCCCCTGCTGTGGAACACACTTGGTATAACATGCAAAAAAATAAAATACTCTCACTGCAGAGGAAGCATTGCCTATGCAGAGTCCCAGGTGGCTCAAGACAGGCACAGGGTTAGCTGTAGCCTACAGGAGAAGAGGTAAGAGATCGCTGGGACCATCCCTTTAGGATCAGGAAACCTTTAACCCCTTCCCGACATTTGCCGTATGGGTACGCTATGGAAAGCTCTGACTTCCCACAAATTGCCGTATCCATACGCCAAATGAAGAAGGGGTTACAGTGTAAAAAATAAAAGTTACAAAGTAAAGATGGCTGCTGTTCATAACAGCAGCCATCTTTACACGAGGGCTAGGGGGGTGGCTCACCCGCCCCGCATCGGCGATCAATTCAGACCGGCCAATTGCGGCAGCTTTTGCCAATCACTGTGCCACATGGCACAGTGATATGGGGGTGATTGGTGCTGCCTAGGACAGCACCAATTCCTGCCATGTAGCGATGATGAGTTGGCAGTGATGCCACCCTCCAGATCGCTACGATTGGTCGGTCTTCACCGACCGAGCAATCGAAGCCATGGCGGGTGTTTGAAACACCCTCCACCGGCTCTGCCCACCTCATTCCGGTTAGGAACGGTGGGCAGAGCTGGTGTGACCGTCTGTGAACCATACTGCTTCTGAGGCCTTCTGTTCTGCGATCCTGCTGTGACGTCTTCAACCGACTGCTTCCTGCAGAAGAGTGAACCGTCATCATCATCATCATCATCATCATCATCATCATCATCTGTGCTGCTGCTGATTTTATTTTTTTTAGCAGCAGCACTTGTTTTTTTCCTAAACTTCTTATCCCTGTACCCCCCCATCCCCCTCTTATGTCCTGCTGAGTGCGGATTTTTGGCACAGGACTGTAAGGAGCCAAAAAAGGTGTAAAATGGTGTTACAAAAGGGGGAGAAGACGAGACACAACTTATCTTTGTGAAACCTGTCCCGACAAACCTGGCCTGTGCATAAAAGAGCGCTTCAAAGTTTATCACACATCCATGGATTTTTAATTGAAACATTTTTTTTTTTTAAATGCTCATGATACCCCTAGATAAATTCCTTGAGGGGTGTAGTTTCCCACATGGAGTCACTCTTGGTGGGTTTCCACTGTTTTGTCCCCTCAGGGGCTTTGCAAATGTGACATGGCCACCGCAAAACATTCCAGTTAAATTTGAACTCCAAATAGAGCTCTTTCCCTTCTGAGCCCTGCCGTGTGTCCAAACAGCCGTTTCTGACCACATGTCGGTTACGGTTTTACTCGGGACAAACTGCTCTACAAATTTTGTGGTGCTTTTTCTCCTTTGGTCCTTGTGGGAATGAAAAAAAATTAGCTAAACATATGTTTTATTGGGAAAATGTAGATTTTCATTTTCACGTCCTACTTCCAATAATTTCTGCAAAAAACCTGTGGGGTCAAAATGCTCACTACACCCCTAGATAATTTCCTCAAGGGGTGTAGGTTCCAAAATGGGGTCACTTGTGGGGCGGTTTCTACTGTTTTGGCCCCGCAAGAGCCCTTCAAACCTGATATGGTGCCTAAAATATATTCTAATAAAAACAAGGCCCCAAAATCCTGTAGGTGCTCCTTTGCTTCTGAGGCCTGTGCTTCAGTCCATAAGCACGCTAGGGCCACATGTGGGATATTTCTAAAAACTGCAGATCCTGGGCAATAAATATTGAGTTGCATTTTTCTGGTGAAACTTTGTGTTACAAAAAAAAAAAAAATGGATTAAAAATTAATTTATGCAAAAAAAAAAAGGAAAAAACAACGAAATTAGTAAATTTCACCTCTACTTTGCTTCCTGTGAAACGTCTAAAGGGTTAAGAAACATTCTAAATGCTGTTTTGAATACTTTGAGGGGTGCAGTTTTTAAAATGGGGTGACTTATTTGGGGTTTCTAATATATAAGGCCCTCAAAGCCACTTCACAACTTAACTGGCCCCTGTAAAAATAGTTTTGAAATTTTCTTGAAAATGTGAGAAATTGCTGCTAAAGTTCTAAGCCTTGTGAGGTCATAGAAAAATAAAAGGACGTTCAAAAAATGATGCCAAACTAAAAGTAAACATATGGGGGATGTTAATTAGCAATAATTTTGTGTGGTATAACTGCCTGTCTTACAAGCAGATACATTTACATTTAGAAAAATGCTAATTTTGGCAATTTTTCACAATTAAATACGGAATGTATCGACCAAATTTTACCAGTAACATAAAGTCCAATGTGTCACAAGAAAATCTAATAATCGATTGGATAGGTAAAAGTATTCCGACGTTATTACCACAAAGTGAAACATGTCAGATTTGAAAAATGAGGCTCTGTCAGGAAGGTCAAAAGTGGCTAAAGAGGGAAGGGGTTAAAACTTTCTAGACAAGGACCATATGGATATTGTTTTTATTGTGCTGCATCTATAAAGCGCCAGATGGTCTCTTACATATATGTAAACTTTTGCGACATGCAGGCAGAGGGAGGGGGGGGAATCCAAAACTTGCGACATGCAGGCGGAGGGAGGGGGTCATCTAAAAACTTTTCCAATACGTTGCTCCATGGATACGGCTTCCATAGGCTCATTTACAGGGTAAACATTATAAAGCCGGGGTGGAAGACAATTCTGATTTTTTTGCCGCTTCATAAAAGCTGGTGAGAACTATTCCCGACCCTAGAGAGTTGAATCTGGCCACCAGCCACGCAGGAAGCATTGATGCTTTCCTGCTTTTTATTATAAGAAGAACAATAAGTAAGAATATTTCTATCTAGGACACTGGGGTCTTCCAACAGGAGAGAGAGAGGATCGTTGCAGAATAACTTAAAGGATGGTGTTGCTTCTGCTCTTGCTGATACCGCTACAGGGTGAGTGCTCATCATATTGGTCGTGGATGGGTGGCCATGCATGACCTTGGATTTGTCCTGCGGCTACATTTAGCCCACAGAGAATCGAAAATCGCATGGATACATTGTAACAACCCTATGAGGGAGGCTCTTTATCCTCTGAACGGAAACAAGAATGTTTCCATTCAGTGACTGCAATTGGAGATCTGGCCGGGAATTGAAATACAAAGTATTAGAAACGTATTAATATTAGAAACTTTTTATTATACAATAATTACGTTTTTGTTTTTTTTCACAAGTCTGGACAATGGTAGTAGTACATTTTCTTGTACAGATCGGCATCTTGCACTGGTTATGGTTTATTCATCCTACTTGTACATTTTCATCTGGAGCTTCCTGTCCATTTTATTGAAGGGGACCCGTCAGCTCTCCTGACATGTCTGTTTTAGTGAGTACATGTTTTCTTGTTCCTCGGTTATTCCTCCGAGAAATGTATGAATAAAAATTGACAGCTGGGTGTAACTATTCTCCTTGTCAAAGGGGCGTGTCCCTACACTGCCGGATACTGTGAGCCCTGATTGGGCAGTGTCAGACTGTGCAGGGACACACCCCCAACTTGTAACACCCAGTTGTCAATTTATGTATCATTTCTAGGATGAATAACAGAGGAACGGTATAACACAGAGCTCTAAGAAAAGAGGCTTCAGAATTGTTATTTTATGGGAAATACAAGTTTTTACTGAAACACAACATGTCAGAAGAGGTGACAGGTCCCCGTTAAGGTGTTGTATTAGGTCAGGACAATTAGATGTCCCGGTTCTACTACATGCGACGATCAGATGAGGATCAAGTCACTAAGTTATTACCTCCAGTTACAGGTAATACTAAGTGATACCATCATTAGAAGCGCTCAGGATTGTGCACAGATATGTTCTAGCTTACTGGAAAGTGAAAGATGGGGATTAACTTGATATTGTCCTACTACATAGAAGGGGTCCGCAACCTTCGACACTCCAGGTGTTGTAAAACTACATTTCCCAGCATGCCAACAGGCTTTGGCTGGTAGAATAAAGCCTTTGGCTCTCAGTCTATGATGAGAGTTGTAATTTTACAACAGCTGGAGTGCCGAAGGTTGCGGACCCCTGCACTAGATCATTGTGGGTTTTTATTGATATCAATGTATCGCCACCCTAAGAGACTAAAAATAGGTAGCAGAGAGAATGCCTTAAAGGGGATCTCCGGTTCTTGGTTAGAGGGGTGTCCCCTATTAAGTACTCCTATTTATTAGCCTTTAAAGGAGAGAATCTACAAAGAGCGTCCCTCACTCTGGAGGACCCAGCACCCAATAATGTTTTTCAGTTACTGCTACTGACAGAGAACGGGAATACATAGAGGAAGTCTGTGACGGAGATCAAAATGGGGCACCTCTCCTAGTACGGGTTCATGCCACCATTACCACACTCTTGAGGCCAATCTTTCCCATCCTTGTTAGGAGAGAATGGCGCTATGACCCCGGCCGATGCTTCTTTTTCATTTGCTAATGTCCATATTGGATGATATTGAGAGCCTTGCGTCGTTTGACACAGTCCATGAAGGAAGGAGCCAATGTGAGCAGAGTTCCCCTTCTTTAGGGCCCAATAACAGCTGCTTTACAAAGGTTCATACAAGCTTACACTAAGACCAAGGAGAACCCAGGCAGCACATTGATTTTAATGGGCAACTTGTAATGCTCTATTTCCCCTGCGGTGGCGCTGCAGAGAACCATTGATCGCTGTGATCAACTTATTCTTGAAGACCCCTTAACAAAAGGGGATTGTCCAAAGCAAACAACCTCTAAGGGGTCAAGATTACATTTAGGTGTGAGTCCAGAAATGACTTAATGGAGATTGGATCAGTTTTATCTATTAGGAGAGGGGCCTAAGCGTTACTATATATAATTCTATAGGTGCCAGAAGTCAGCTTTTCCTATTTCAACATCTCATGCTCTACGTTTCTAGATGAAACAAACAAACAAACTACTTAGCCCTACAGATTTCTCTATCACCTCATGCATGACGCCACCTGGGGCATCATGTGATTTCACATCTAACCCACAACGTTCTTCACATTCACGCCCACAGAGCTCAGCTGTCTAAACTGCGCTGGATAAATAGAAGATGAATGTGAATTGGTTCCTATGGTTAACACCACCATTTTTTGCTCTATCCGTAGATGCGGAAATCCCTGTAGGACTATTATAGGGACTGCGATGCGAATAAGATTATATTGGGGGAATTGCTAGTTCTGTAACGTAATCAATAAATCAGCCGCGAACTGAAGACCGCGATGTGCGGTCTTATAAAGACTATTCCCGGTTTGAGGGACTCTGTTCTGCCGTAGTCCATGAACACAATTCTGCACTTCTGTTTTCCTAATCCGCATCATAAACTTCGCTAATAGGAAATGGCAGCGGGAAATCCAACGCCAACGACTCTTTGAAGTCCCATTCAGGGAAATCATGTATTGTGTTCTGTGCAAAACCTTCTCGGCACAAAAACGCCGCCATCATCATCATCTCCTCCCCCAACACATTTAACCCTTTAGTCACCAGCCTATTTTGGGCTTTAATGACGGAGCGATTTTTTTTCAGATTTTTTTTTTTTTGATCGTCGATTTTTTTTTAGATGGATCGACTTGTAGTTTTTCTTGGTACCATTCTGTAAAAAATTTTTTTACGGCGTTCACAGAGCGGGTTTAACGTCATAATATTTTTGTCGTTCGGGTCGTTACGGATGCGGCGATACCAATTAGTGTAACTTTTTCGATTTTATATAGTTTTTCCCATAATAGGGGAACAAGTGGGTTTTTCATTTTTTTTTTTTTTACTTGTGATTTTTCATTTCTTTATTTTAAAACTTTATTCAATTATTTATTTCTTTTTTAGTCCCCACTAGCGGACTTTACTATGTGATATTTTGATCGCGTTTATAACATACTACAATACTTCTCTATTGCAGTGCGTTATGCCGGTCTCCCTCTGAAACAACTTAGATGAAGCTAAGGGGTTAAACGGGTGGAGTTGAAGCCAACTTCAATCCCACCCGAAAGAGCAGGAGCTCGGCTGTCTATGGAAAGCCTGACGCTTGCTCTAGCTGGCATGGGACACCCATGCCGGGCTTATTTCACAGCGTTGTGGCATAAGTACCCTTCAATGACCGCCATAAAAAGGCGTATTAAGGGGGTAAAAAAAACAAAAAAAAAAACAAGAGAAGATGTACTGCCAAGAAAAAAAAAAAGTAATGTCTTACATGTAGATTGTGTTGCGGATCTTATCCATCGCATTGCAAATTTGCCGCAGAATTGAGAAATCGCCAGCATGCCCTGAATTGCGCGTGGATTTTTTCCGCTCCACGTGGATGGTGTTTTTGAAAAGGTGTATCGTACTGTCAATTGTGTGAATTCTTCTCGTTCCTGCGGTAAAACCCACATCCATGTTCAGTGCAGGTGCAGCAGTGCTGGCGGTGCGTATAATACTTCCTCCCAACAGGAGGTGACTACACCCGGGGCAATTCGTAGAAGCGACAGGAGCCCGTAGCGAAAGGTAGACGGAGTGTAATCTGGGGCGTGGGCGTTGATGGTCATGGGCCTCTTACCAACCACTAATAGCCATGATACACTTGATTTGGGTTAATAAAAATGGATTTGAGGAGCGCTCATCACTTATTGTTTTTTATAGGCCCGGTGTAATATTTTCTTGGACTTGTGGAACATTAAGCGTTAAGGGTAATAGAATCAGGAGATGGGACGTGGACTCAAGGATTTCCTCTTCATGACAGATTTTCAGTCGGGGAGGGTTTTTTTCCCTGTAATTTGGTGCAATTTGCATCTACCTCTTTGGAGGTTTTGCCTTCTTCTGGATCAACAGGGTAGAATAATAGATTGGGCTCTGGGGCACCGGTCCATCAAGCCAAAATGGTCAGTTCACCCCTGCCCGTAGGGTATGTTCACATGGCCTATTTTCAGCTGTTTTTCGGGCCGTAAACGCCCCGAAAAAAAAAGGCCGAAAATACGGTGGCCGAACGCCTCCAAACATCTGCCCATTGATTTGGGAAAACTACGTTCTGTTTCAACGGGGCGTTTTCTACACGGCCGTTTGTAAAAATGGCGCGTAAAAAAAAAAAAAAAAAAAAAAAAAAAAAAAAAAACTCTAAAAAAAAAGTACATGTTTTTGGAACCTTTTCATTGGGTCAATAGAAAACCCAGCTCCAAAAACGGACGTAAAAAAAAAAAAAGCCTGATTTAAAAACCGCTGAAAATCAGAGGCGGTTTTCTCTTGAAAAGCTCCGTATATTACAGCCCTTTTTAGTTTAGCGTGTGAACATGGCCGAATTCAGAAGATTGTAGAATACGTCCGTGTGAAGGGTCCGTTGAAAAATAGAACATGTCCCATTTTGTTCAGTTTTGACAGATCCCTCCATAGATTCAAATCTATGGGGATCCTTGAAAACGGGACAAGATTTCCCCACATTCGTCTGAATTCAGCCTTAGGGTGCCCATACATATTAGATGAATGATGGCCAACCAGCTGATTTCAGCAGGACCAGACGACTATCTAATGTGTATGGTGGTGTCCCGACTCTCCAAAACGGCAGAAGGATCAGGCATATTGGAGTTAAACATGCCTGGTCCTTTGTTCCCGCAGGAAAGAAGGCGCTAACAGTGGAACTGGCAGGGGTTTATTCTTCTCTCCCTGCGCATGCACGTTCAAGGCCGGAGTCAGGAGGAAGGATTCAGAGTGAGCAGCTGCAGGGAATTTAATTTCCCCTCTCCTGGAGGAGAGGCGAAAAGGGAGAGGGAGAAGCGAAAAGGGAGAGGGAGAAGCGAAAAGGGAGAGGGAGAGGCGAAAAGGGAGAGGGAGAGGCGAAAAGGGAGAGGGGGAGGCGAAAAGGGAGAGGGGGAGGCGAAAAGGGAGAGGGGGAGGCGAAAAGGGAGAGGGAGAGGCGAAAAGGGAGAGGGAGAGGCGAAAAGGGAGAGGGAGAGGCGAAAAGGGAGAGGGAGAGGCGAAAAGGGAGAGAGAGGGGCGGAAAGGGAGAGGCGGAAAGGGAGAGGCGGAAAGGGAGAGGCGAAAAGGGAGAGGCGAAAAGGGAGAGGCGAAAAGGGAGAGGCGAAAAGGGAGAGGCGAAAAGGGAGAGGCGAAAAGGGAGAGGCGAAAAGGGAGAGGCGAAAAGGGAGAGGCGAAAAGGGAGAGGCGAAAAGGGAGAGGCGAAAAGGGAGAGGCGAAAAGGGAGAGGCGAAAAGGGAGAGGCGAAAAGGGAGAGGCGAAAAGGGAGAGGCGAAAAGGGAGAGGCGAAAAGGGAGAGGCGAAAAGGGAGAGGCGAAGAGGGAGAGGCGAAGAGGGAGAGGCGAAGAGGGAGAGGCGAAGAGGGAGAGGCGAAGAGGGAGAGGCGGAGAGGGAGAGGCGGAGAGGGAGAGGCGGAGAGGGAGAGGCGGAGAGGGAGAGGCGGAGAGGGAGAGGCGGAGAGGGAGAGGCGGAGAGGGAGAGGCGGAGAGGGAGAGGCGGAGAGGGAGAGGCGGAGAGGGAGAGGCGAAAAGGGAGAGGGAGAGGCGAAAAGGGAGAGGGAGAGGCGAAAAGGGAGAGGGAGAGGCGAAAAGGGAGAGGGAGAGGCGAAAAGGGAGAGGGAGAGGCGAAAAGGGAGAGGGAGAGGCGAAAAGGGAGAGGGAGAGGCGAAAAGGGAGAGGGAGAGGCGAAAAGGGAGAGGGAGAGGCGAAAAGGGAGAGGGAGAGGCGAAAAGGGAGAGGGAGAAGCGAAAAGGGAGAGGGAGAAGCGAAAAGGGAGAGGGAGAGGCGAAAAGGGAGAGGGAGAGGCGAAAAGGGAGAGGCGAAAAGGGAGAGGCGAAAAGGGAGAGGCGAAAAGGGAGAGGCGAAAAGGGAGAGGCGAAAAGGGAGAGGCGAAAAGGGAGAGGCGAAAAGGGAGAGGCGAAAAGGGAGAGGGAGAGGCGAAAAGGGAGAGGGAGAGGCGAAAAGGGAGAGGGAGGCGAAAAGGGAGAGGGAGAGGCGAAAAGGGAGAGGGAGAGGCGAAAAGGGAGAGGGAGAGGCGAAAAGGGAGAGGGAGAGGCGAAAAGGGAGAGGGAGAGGCGAAAAGGGAGAGGGAGAGGGGAAAAGGGAGAGGGGAAAAGGGAGAGGGGAAAAGGGAGAGGCGAAAAGGGAGAGGGAGAAGCGAAAAGGGAGAGGGAGAGGCGAAAAGGGAGAGGGAGAGGCGAAAAGGGAGAGGGAGAAGCGAAAAGGGAGAGGGAGAAGCGAAAAGGGAGAGGGAGAAGCGAAAAGGGAGAGGGAGAAGCGAAAAGGGAGAGGGAGAAGCGAAAAGGGAGAGGGAGAGGCGAAAAGGGAGAGGCGAAAAGGGAGAGGGAGAGGCGAAAAGGGAGAGGCGAAAAGGGAGAGGCGAAAAGGGAGAGGCGAAAAGGGAGAGGCGAAAAGGGAGAGGCGAAGAGGGAGAGGCGAAGAGGGAGAGGCGAAGAGGGAGAGGGAGAAGCGAAAAGGGAGAGGCGGAGAGGGAGAGGCGGAGAGGGAGAGGCGGAGAGGGAGAGGCGGAGAGGGAGAGGCGAAAAGGGAGAGGCGAAAAGGGAGAGTGAGAGGCGAAAAGGGAGAGGCGAAAAGGGAGAGGCGAAAAGGGAGAAGCGAAAAGGGAGAGGCGAAAAGGGAGAGGCGAAAAGGGAGAGGGAGAAGCGAAAAGGGAGAGGGAGAAGCGAAAAGGGAGAGGGAGAGGCGAAAAGGGAGAGGGAGAGGCGAAAAGGGAGAGGCGGAGAGGGAGAGGCGAAAAGGGAGAGGCGAAAAGGGAGAGGCGAAAAGGGAGAGGCGAAAAGGGAGAGGCGAAAAGGGAGAGGCGAAAAGGGAGAGGCGAAAAGGGAGAGGCGAAAAGGGAGAGGCGAAAAGGGAGAGGCGAAGAGGGAGAGGCGAAGAGGGAGAAGCGAAAAGGGAGAGGCGAAAAGGGAGAGGGAGAAAGGGAGAGGGAGAGGCGAAAAGGGAGGAGGGAGAGGCGAAAAGGGAGAGGGAGAAGCGAAAAGGGAGAGGGAGAAGCGAAAAGGGAGAGGGAGAGGCGAAAAGGGAGAGGGAGGGGCGAAAAGGGAGAGGCGAAAAGGGAGAGGGAGAGGCGAAAAGGGAGAGGCGAAAAGGGAGAGGCGAAAAGGGAGAGGCGAAAAGGGAGAGGCGAAAAGGGAGAGGCGAAAAGGGAGAGGCGAAAAGGCGAAAAGGGAGAGGGAGAGGCGAAAAGGGAGAGGGAGAGGCGAAAAGGGAGAGGGAGAGGCGAAAAGGGAGAGGGAGAGGCGGAAAGGGAGAGGGAGAGGCGGAAAGGGAGAGGGAGAAGCGGAGAGGGAGAGGCGGAGAGGGAGAGGCGGAGAGGGAGAGGCGGAGAGGGAGAGGCGGAGAGGGAGAGGCGGAGAGGGAGAGGCGGAGAGGGAGAGGCGGAGAGGAAAGGGAGAGGGAGAAGCGAAAAGGGAGAGGCGAAAAGGGAGAGGCGGAGAGGGAGAGGCGGAGAGGGAGAGGCGGAGAGGGAGAGGGAGAGGAAAGGGAGAGGGAGAAGCGAAAAGGGAGAGGCGGAGAGGGAGAGGCGAAAAGGGAGAGGGAGAGGCGAAAAGGGAGAGGGAGAGGCGGAAAGGGAGAGGCGGAAAGGGAGAGGGAGAGGCGGAAAGGGAGAGGGAGAGGCGGAAAGGGAGAGGGAGAGGCGAAAAGGGAAAGGGAGAGGCGGAAAGGGAGAGGCGGAAAGGGAGAGGCGGAGAGGGAGA
Source organism: Rhinoderma darwinii (assembly GCF_050947455.1). Taxonomy (NCBI): domain Eukaryota; kingdom Metazoa; phylum Chordata; class Amphibia; order Anura; family Rhinodermatidae; genus Rhinoderma; species Rhinoderma darwinii. The sequence goes on along the minus strand of NC_134698.1, from coordinate 6,286,195 downwards.
GGCGGAGAGGGAGAGGCGGAGAGGGAGAGGCGGAGAGGGAGAGGCGGAGAGGGAGAGGCGGAGAGGGAGAGGCGGAGAGGGAGAGGCGGAGAGGGAGAGGCGGAGAGGGAGAGGCGGAGAGGGAGAGGCGGAGAGGGAGAGGCGGAGAGGGAGAGGCGGAGAGGGAGAGGCGGAGAGGGAGAGGCGGAGAGGGAGAGGCGGAGAGGGAGAGGCGGAGAGGGAGAGGCGGAGAGGGAGAGGCGGAGAGGGAGAGGCGGAGAGGGAGAGGGAGAGGCGGAGAGGGAGAGGGAGAGGCGAAAAGGGAGAGGGAGAGGCGAAAAGGGAGAGGGAGAGGCGAAAAGGGAGAGGCGGAAAGGGAGAGGCGAAAAGGGAGAGGGAGAGGCGGAGAGGGAGAGGCGGAGAGGGAGAGGCGGAGAGGGAGAGGCGGAGAGGGAGAGGCGGAGAGGGAGAGGCGGAGAGGGAGAGGCGAAAAGGGAGAGGCGAAAAGGGAGAGGCGAAAAGGGAGAGGCGAAAAGGGAGAGGCGAAAAGGGAGAGGGAGAAGCGAAAAGGGAGAGGGAGAAGCGAAAAGGGAGAGGCGAAAAGGGAGAGGGAGAAGCGAAAAGGGAGAGGCGAAAAGGGAGAGGGAGAAGCGAAAAGGGAGAGGGAGAAGCGAAAAGGGAGAGGGAGAAGCGAAAAGGGAGAGGGAGAAGCGAAAAGGGAGAGGGAGAAGCGAAAAGGGAGAGGGAGAGGCGAAAAGGGAGAGGGAGAGGCGAAAAGGGAGAGGGAGAGGCGGAAAGGGAGAGGCGGAGAGGGAGAGGCGGAGAGGGAGAGGCGGAGAGGGAGAGGCGGAGAGGCGGAGAGGGAGAGGGAGAGGCGGAGAGGGAGAGGCGGAGAGGGAGAGGCGGAGAGGGAGAGGCGGAGAGGGAGAGGCGGAGAGGGAGAGGCGGAGAGGGAGAGGCGGAGAGGGAGAGGCGGAGAGGGAGAGGCGGAGAGGGAGAGGCGGAGAGGGAGAGGCGAAAAGGGAGAGGCGAAAAGGGAGAGGCGAAAAGGGAGAGGCGAAAAGGGAGAGGCGAAAAGGGAGAGGCGAAAAGGGAGAGGCGAAAAGGGAGAGGCGAAAAGGGAGAGGGAGAGGCGAAAAGGGAGAGGGAGAAGCGAAAAGGGAGAGGCGAAAAGGGAGAGGGAGAGGCGAAAAGGGAGAGGGAGAAGCGAAAAGGGAGAGGGAGAAGCGAAAAGGGAGAGGGAGAGGCGAAAAGGGAGAGGGAGAAGCGAAAAGGGAGAGGGAGAAGCGAAAAGGGAGAGGGAGAAGCGAAAAGGGAGAGGGAGAAGCGAAAAGGGAGAGGGAGAAGCGAAAAGGGAGAGGGAGAAGCGAAAAGGGAGAGGGAGAGGCGAAAAGGGAGAGGGAGAGGCGAAAAGGGAGAGGGAGAGGCGAAAAGGGAGAGGGGAAAAGGGAGAGGGAGAGGCGAAAAGGGAGAGGCGGAAAGGGAGAGGCGAAAAGGGAGAGGCGAAAAGGGAGAGGGAGAGGCGGAGAGGGAGAGGCGGAGAGGGAGAGGCGGAGAGGGAGAGGCGGAGAGGGAGAGGCGGAGAGGGAGAGGCGGAGAGGGAGAGGCGGAGAGGGAGAGGGAGAGGCGAAAAGGGAGAGGGAGAGGCGAAAAGGGAGAGGCGGAGAGGGAGAGGCGGAGAGGGAGAGGCGGAGAGGGAGAGGCGGAGAGGGAGAGGCGGAGAGGGAGAGGCGGAGAGGGAGAGGCGGAGAGGGAGAGGCGGAGAGGGAGAGGCAGAGGCGGAGAGGGAGAGACGAAAAGGGAGAGGCGAAAAGGGAGAGGCGAAAAGGGAGAGGGAGAGGCGAAAAGGGAGAGGGAGAAGCGAAAAGGGAGAGGGAGAAGCGAAAAGGGAGAGGGAGAGGCGAAAAGGGAGAGGGAGAGGCGAAAAGGGAGAGGGAGAGGCGAAAAGGGAGAGGGAGAGGCGAAAAGGGAGAGGGAGAGGCGAAAAGGGAGAGGGAGAGGCGAAAAGGGAGAGGGAGAGGCGAAAAGGGAGAGGGAGAGGCGAAAAGGGAGAGGGAGAGGCGAAAAGGGAGAGGGAGAGGCGAAAAGGGAGAGGGAGAAGCGAAAAGGGAGAGGGAGAAGCGAAAAGGGAGAGGGAGAAGCGAAAAGGGAGAGGGAGAAGCGAAAAGGGAGAGGGAGAGGAAAGGGAGAGGGAGAAGCGAAAAGGGAGAGGGAGAAGCGAAAAGGGAGAGGGAGAAGCGAAAAGGGAGAGGGAGAAGCGAAAAGGGAGAGGGAGAAGCGAAAAGGGAGAGGGAGAAGCGAAAAGGGAGAGGGAGAAGCGAAAAGGGAGAGGGAGAAGCGAAAAGGGAGAGGGAGAAGCGAAAAGGGAGAGGGAGAAGCGAAAAGGGAGAGGGAGAAGCGAAAAGGGAGAGGGAGAAGCGAAAAGGGAGAGGGAGAAGCGAAAAGGGAGAGGGAGAAGCGAAAAGGGAGAGGGAGAAGCGAAAAGGGAGAGGGAGAAGCGAAAAGGGAGAGGGAGAGGCGAAAAGGGAGAGGGAGAGGCGAAAAGGGAGAGGCGGAAAGGGAGAGGCGGAGAGGGAGAGGCGGAGAGGGAGAGGCGGAGAGGGAGAGGCGGAGAGGGAGAGGCGGAGAGGGAGAGGCGGAGAGGGAGAGGCGGAGAGGGAGAGGCGGAGAGGGAGAGGCGGAGAGGGAGAGGGAGAGGCGGAGAGGGAGAGGCAGAGGCGGAGAGGGAGAGGCGAAAAGGGAGAGGGAGAAGCGAAAAGGGAGAGGCGAAAAGGGAGAGGGAGAAGCGAAAAGGGAGAGGGAGAAGCGAAAAGGGAGAGGGAGAAGCGAAAAGGGAGAGGGAGAAGCGAAAAGGGAGAGGGAGAGGCGAAAAGGGAGAGGGAGAGGCGAAAAGGGAGAGGGAGAGGCGAAAAGGGAGAGGGAGAGGCGAAAAGGGAGAGGGAGAGGCGAAAAGGGAGAGGGAGAGGCGAAAAGGGAGAGGGAGAGGCGAAAAGGGAGAGGGAGAAGCGAAAAGGGAGAGGGAGAAGCGAAAAGGGAGAGGGAGAAGCGAAAAGGGAGAGGGAGAAGCGAAAAGGGAGAGGGAGAAGCGAAAAGGGAGAGGGAGAAGCGAAAAGGGAGAGGGAGAAGCGAAAAGGGAGAGGGAGAAGCGAAAAGGGAGAGGGAGAGGCGAAAAGGGAGAGGGAGAGGCGAAAAGGGAGAGGGAGAGTCGAAAAGGGAGAGGGAGAGGCGGAAAGGGAGAGGCGGAAAGGGAGAGGCGGAAAGGGAGAGGCGGAAAGGGAGAGGCGGAAAGGGAGAGGCGGAAAGGGAGAGGCGGAAAGGGAGAGGCGGAAAGGGAGAGGCGGAAAGGGAGAGGCGGAAAGGGAGAGGCGGAAAGGGAGAGGCGGAAAGGGAGAGGCGGAAAGGGAGAGGCGGAAAGGGAGAGGCGGAAAGGGAGAGGCGGAAAGGGAGAGGCGGAAAGGGAGAGGCGGAAAGGGAGAGGCGGAAAGGGAGAGGCGGAAAGGGAGAGGCGGAAAGGGAGAGGCGGAAAGGGAGAGGCGGAAAGGGAGAGGCGGAGAGGGAGAGGCGGAGAGGGAGAGGCGGAGAGGGAGAGGCGGAGAGGGAGAGGCGAAAAGGGAGAGGCGAAAAGGGAGAGGCAGAGGCGAAAAGGGAGAGGGAGAGGAAAGGGAGAGGGAGAGATAGAAACCTTATAATCCCAAAGTAATCAGACTTTCCTCCGAGTGCCAACATCTCTCTCATTCTTATTTATAGGGGTCATTTCAGACGTGAACAAACAGACGCTCTCAGCGATATGTGGAGGCTCCATCATGTTCCAACTCAACGTATCGAGGAATACTGAGGTCAACAGTATATTTTGGTCTCACAGTGGCATAGAAAAGTGCATGGTGGCCATTGTCAAACCGGACCAGTTTAAGGTCATCAATCCCAGATTCCTGAACCGGGTAAATTCCACACAGCCTAGTTTTTCGTTAAAGCTGAGCAACTTAAATGAAGAGGACAATGGAATTTATGAAGCAATCATATACACTCAGGGGGCAACTGTGCATCAGACCTTCAAACTGCAAGTCTACGGTAAGGAGGAGCAGGGCCGGCACCAGGTTTATGTGGGCCCTTGGGTGACACAGACTTAGTGGCCCCCTTCGCGGGGTAATTCACTGTGGCAGTAAAATGGCCGAAAACTTCACTTTGTGCCCCCATATAGTAGTTAGGCCATGATTATGCACCCATAAAGTAGTGCAACACAGCCCTCCCACATAATGCCACACAGCCCTCCCCTTCCACGTAGCGCCACACAGCACTCCCCTTCCATGTAGCGCCACACAGCCCTCCCCTTCCACGTAGTGCCACACAGCCCTCCCCTCCCTGTATTTAGTGCCTTTGGGGTTCCCTCTAGAAGTGGAATCCCCAACCAGAGCATTGCCGACGCTCTGGCCGGGCATTCCATTTCTGTAGGAGGCATGACGGCAGTGTCAGCACCCAGCGGCCGAGTGGTCCCCCCAAAGGGGAGCGAGCCCCAGCACTTTCCCGGGTGGGGACGTCGGCCCTGAGGAGAACGGTGAGGTGGACGTGCTAAAACGGAAGCAAATCTTAAAAGTACTAGCATTTATTTTAGTACCATACAAAAATGATAGCTGGCAAAAAGTTTGTACTTCTCTAAACGGGACAAGAAAACGCAGACACGCACAGATTTTGTGGTTTTTCTGACTGTATTTTCTTCAACAGAGAAGAACCAGTCACACGGAGTCCGGTGGACGTGGTGTAACATCCTGCTGATCGCCAGCCTGGGGATTGTCGCCATCTTCAACGTAATGACTTTGTAGACCGGAATGACACAGATGCTAAAAGAATTACCATAGCACATTGATGAATCCCCTATAGGACACAGTATATAAGGTGTGCACATGTTGAACCCCTAATGACATAATTTAACTATAAAAAATAAACACAACACCTAAGCATTATGGCAAACAAATTGTGGTATGCGCCACCTTTTACAGCGTAGGAGTAGTCTGCCCTCAATCGCAAGCTGGGGCCCGCCTGCCCCCAGCTCGCAACAGGTCGCCGGGACAGCTGTGCCCCATGCCACGGCTGCCTAGCTAGGAAGCCGCTGGACCATTTTCCAGCCTTCGTGACTACCCAGGCCCAAAACATCCTGGGGTCCAGCTAGTGTCTCCCCACGTGCCAGTTCACCCCGCCACGTAGCTAATGCTAAACTCGCGGTGGTCCACCACCGAACTGCTCTTCGCTCCTCTAGCTCTTGCCGCCGTTACACCCCATTCTCACACCTGTCCCCAGGTGAACAAAGAGGTCACTATCCTGCCTCCAAACTTACTGGTGCCGCTGGCCATGCAGCCAGCGCCATTTTACCCGACGGTCCCTATTACTACTACCCCATCTTACGCTATGTACGTATGCTTCATCGGGCCTAGTCACCCCTTGTCCCTAATTGTGTCTAGCTAGAAAAGGCTTTGATCGGCCGAATTAGCCCACCATAGACTAGGAAAGTTGATATGTCAGTAAGGCTGGGACTAAACCTAGACTTTCTCCGTAGCGAGCCATAAATCGCTGCCTATAGGAAGGCATTAGGCTAGGGCTATTTATCTCACTACCAAAAATAAAAAATATAGCGCTATGATATCACGGTGATAAATCACGGTCCATAGTGAGATAAATACTCCTGGCCTATTACATATTGTCTAGCCCCAGCCTTTTTTATAAGGACCGATGATCAGGCGATCGAGCGCGCTTTTAATCACGCATTCCCAATCATTGCCCCATGTAAACATGCCCAGCGATCAGCCGAGAGATAAGGAAACCCCATGTAAACAGGGATGTGCTCCCGACAATAATAAAACGGTATGTGCCAAAACGACTGATTGGTCACATTTGGTATGATTGTAAATGGAGTTAAACGAGTGCCGATTGACCCGCTAGATCATTGATCGGCGCTCGTTACTAACAGAATATCTACAGGTGTATAAGGACCTTTATGTTCTTACATTTTACAGAACATGTAAAATTAATTTTTTATGCCTCCCGTCCCAAATCCACAAATTAAAATTTGATTGAACCCATTTGCCAATCTCTGTCACAAATTGTGTCAGATTCAGCAGCCATATTCTTCCAGTCAAAAGGACAGGACCTAGCAGAAACCATTCTAATTCAATGGGGTCAGGCGCGGAAGGTATCGGTCGTACGACGGATGAGGCACTACGTCGTGGCTACCATTATAAAACGGAAACTACAACGCAAAATGTCAACAAAGCCCAACACTAATATTACAGGTCTGAAATGGTGTTAAAATCACGGGCCTTACAGATCAAAACTGCCTTCTAGTAGTAGTGGCCTTGTTGCTCCTAGCAACCAATCAGAATTCAGCTTTTATTTTCTAACCTGCAAGGGAGAAATGAAACAGGGACTCTGATTGGTTGCTATGGCCACTGCTTCTCCAAGGCTTTTCTGGTACACAAGGCCCAGGATGTACTAAGTAGAAGCGACGGCTGGATATGGTCTCTTATATTATTAAACTGCGATTTCTTGTGTTTTTCTTGCTTTTTTTTGAACCCTTCATGTTTGGGGTCTGTGAGGATAAGAAATACATGCATTTTAAGAATGTTCTTTATGGGGGGGAAAAAAAAAAAAGAAACACGGCTGCTAAACCACACATACCAATTTACCTACTATAGGAGTAAAATACCAAATTTTGGAAGGCGGAGGAAGAGACATTTGGGACCATGACGCCATGTTGATTGAATCACATTCAACGACTGCTGAAGTGCGTAGAAATTAAAGGGGTTATCCGGGATTTTAAGATTAGAATAGGCCATCAATACTATAAAATCGATGGGGGTCCGACTCCCGGCACCCTCGTTGATCAGCTGTTTGAAGGGGCCCAGTGGCGCCTTTAGCACCGGACATCCGGGACACAAGCCCCAGATTTCCAAGCGACAGCCACATTAAATTGCATCTGCGTCCTGAGGATGCAGATACAATTGAATACTATGGAGGAGCAGGGAACTATCAGCTCCCTGCTCCACCATTCACTAGGCTACAAGCAACGTTAGGCCTGCAGCCTGTAAGGCGCTGGGGTAGGATCCATCCGCAGGCCGGCACGGTGACGTCACTGCATCACGCCGGCCTATGCAAAGTTCCCGTCGTCTCATAAGCTGCAGGACAGAGGAGGCTGTAAGACTCTGCAGCTCTGTTCGTTGTTGGAACGGGACTAGATGAGTATAAGTTAAGGTAAGGTTTTTTTTATTTATTTGGGGGGGGGGGGGGACTATCTACAGGGGGGGACTTTGTGTGGCCCTATACAGGGGGAGATGTGACACTCTATACAGTGGGAACTGTGTGGGTCACTCTCTACAGTGGTCTTTGATCTGAGCCCCCAGACAAAACTTTGCTTGGGTCCCCAGAAATGTTAAATTTGAGGGCAAGTACAAGGCTACTTATTGCTGGTGCACTGTATCTAAGCCGATCATGTGTGATACTGTCTGCTGGTACCCTGTATCTAATCCTATCATGTGTGATACGGTCTGCTGAGCTGTATCTAATCCTATCATGTGTGATACGGTCTGCTGAGCTGTATCTAATCCTATCATGTGTGATACGGTCTGCTGAGCTGTATCTAATCCTATCATGTGTGATACGGTCTGCTGAGCTGTTTATCTAAGCCTATCACGTGTGATACCGTCTTCTGGTTGATACGGTCCACTGAGCCGATGCGTCTAATCCTATCTTGTGTGATACCGTCTACTGAGCTGTGTATCAAACCCCATCATGTTCAATACTGTCCGCTGAGCTGGTGTATCTAATCCCATCATGTCGGATACGGTTTGCTGAGACAATGTTCTAATTCTATCCAGTGGTGTAGCCATAGGGGGCCATAGTCTTATAGATATGATGAGAGAGATATAATAGTATTTTTTTTTTTCCAGAGAAGGGGGTAAACCTATGTCCTGGGACTTGTGCACCAGATCTTTTAAGACCCTAGCAACTCCCCTGCCACAGCCTCTTGATGGATTTCATTTTCGTCTATACCTGTACACGCCGTAACATCGTACGTCAGACCCCCACCGATGGAAAATTGATGGCCTAAGGATGGGTTATCACTTTTAAAATCCTGGATAACCCCTTTAAGAGATCAGGATATGGCATTAAAGCACGGAAATGTTATAAAGGAGGTGGCGGAGAAGAATGGGAATGACTGGATAAGAACATGAGACATGATGTACGAGGACAGAACTGTGAAATACGAACATAAGAATATAGCGGCAATGCATGGAAACGATATAGGAAATCATACATTTGGACAGAGCAATTTATTTTATTTAGAACCGGCAGCCCGGCGCGTAGGAAGCAATAAAATAATGTCAAATAAAGGTTTAAAGGTCCCCGGAGCGCTGTTCTGAGAAGATCCATATTGCCTCAATTATATAGGGCATGATTAGAGATTATCACCCCGTCCAACTATTAACGAGGAGCGCCGCCAACTAATAAAATAGATTTCTGGCACAGCAGATAGTTACTACAGAGGTGTCCTCGCTCTGTATCAGTGGGTTTGGGGCTGCGGCGCCATCCACATAATGTCGAATGACCGCAGTCCAATTCCCTGCCTGCTGCCGATGCCAATACATCTTACTCGGCACCCGCAGAGAATGGCTGGAACCGATACCAGTCCACCCAGAGTCATTTCTCTGCTGTAACCCGCGTCTGGGGAGCCCGTGACTGTTTGACAAATGGGCGACTCGTTCTAGTCTTCATTGATCTCCGTCTGGTAGGAGTAGAATCCATCATAGGCTGGTATTGTTAGCTGGCTCAGCAAAGACTCGCGGGCGAGGGGCTGCCAAACGACGTTATAGTCACGCCCGCTGCCTGGACCCGTAAAAGTAGAATATCTATTAACTTGTATTAGGCTTATCTAATACTCCGCACTTATCTTCTGTAATACAAAAGGGGACTATACTCGTCTCTGCAAAAGCAGGGGCGTACAGTGAGGTGAGGGGGGCCCCAGAATAATTAAAATGGGACCCCCTTCTGGTGCCGGTTAACACGATTACACCTCTAACCACCGGCGACAGGAGGACTTTGTGCTGGTTTGCCACAATGTCCTTTCCATGATCCTCGGGCTCGCCAACACTCTGCTGACTCCATAACTGCAGAGTATAAACCTCCTCTGGTATTAAGATTCGCACAGCTTCATGGCATGGGGGCGAGCAGCTGCGTGCCAGCCTTACATCACCAAGCACAATGCCAAGCGTCAGATGGAGGGGTGTAAAGCCGCCGCCGCCACTGGACTATGGAGCAGCGGAAACGTGTTCTGTGGAGTGACGCTTCTCTATCTGGCCGAGTGATGGAAGAGTCTGGGTTTGGTGAATGCCCGGAGAACGTTACCCGCCTGACTGCATTGTGCCAGCCTAAAGTTTGGTGGAGGAGGGGTAATACTATGAGGGTGTTTTTCAGGGGTCGGCCTCTTCGTTGCAGTGAAGGGAAATCTTAATTCTTCAGCATACAAGACATTTTGGACAATTGTAGCTTCCAGCTTTGTGGGAACATTTTGGAGGTTCAGCTCTTTTCTGTTTAAGCACGACTGCACCCCAGTTCACAAAGACACAGTTGGAGGGAGGGGGGGTTTGATGTGGAGGAACTTTACTTAGCAGCAGAGCGGGAACCAACTCCATATTAAGGTCTATGGATTTAGAATGGGACGCGATAAAAGCTCCTGTAGATGGTACGTGTAGATGTCCCAATACTTTTGTCCATATAGTGTAGGTTTGAAATTAGCAATTATTTAATCTGGAACTAAGAACACAAGACCACAACAATATCCTATATACGGACGTCACATTAGAAAAGTACAGAAAAATATTCATGGAGCAAAAGAAGTGCGTGTCATTCTGTCCACCAGAGGGAGACAAAGTACTGTAGTAGATTTCTCTGAATCACAGACTGCAATATCTAAATTCTCCACTAGGTGTCAGAATAAAAAAAAAAATACAAAAAAAGACCAATATGAACTGGCTTCATAGTTTATGATTCAGCATCAGCAGATCTATTAGTAAGGAATTTATTATCCATCAGAAAACATTTTTACCTCTCGGATAATAAGCTAGCAGGGATTTGGGGTAATTAAATTTTTCTAGTTCCACAAATCCATGCCCAAAAAACAGCCTGGCATTAAAGCAAGCTTATAAAATATGCAAGACAACAAACCAGGGCTGGCGTAATTGCAGATGGCACCAACCAACCTAACTTATTTTGATGCCCCCCTTTATGGTGTACAATATAGTGCCCCAATAGTGCCCAAATAACCCTGCCACTTGCCTAAATAGCACTTTCCATTCAAACTAGGGGATATAGCGTCATCCAAAGCAACGGCCTTTGGACAAAGTATGGGATCAGCGTTCCCAGGCCAGAGGCGCCCCCTAGAGTAGTGACAAGTGACGTGCCCTTTATGACCTTCCCAGTCAACAACATGGCCATGACCGATATTTCCGACAAAGTCACCCACACAGGTGTCATATTCTGGGTGATAGTTTCCATTACTGTGCCCATAGCGGTTGTCACCCAGCTCCCAATAGACCCTGAATGCCATAAAAAAAAAAATTACGAGTGGAAGTGTCAGTCTTCACTGAACTTCTAGCATTTTATTCATGCACCAAAAATACAACACGGCTACAGTTTTCTCCCAGATAGTAATCGGGAAAGGAAATAAAGGAGAATTTCAATGGTTAGATGATTTTCCGATCACCAAGTAATGTGGCATCGGTGGCTGCGTCCTATGGGGCCTCATGGATTAGCCCTTTAAATGGCTTATGGGGTAGGAAAATGAAATTGTAAGTGTCATTTTCGGATCACACTCTCAAGTGGAGCATGAAGCTTGTGAATATCTAGACTAAGAGGATCCTCCTCATCTCCTTCATATATAATGGATGCTGCGGGCCTCCACTTGGGCACGTCTGCCAGATGCATGGCTGACCAAGCTGCCGTCTATCCCCCTGGCTGATGTATCAGGAAACTTCTCAATATCCAGTGACAAGCAAGGAATGGAAGTGCGAGCGTGCTGGACAGATTAACCCAGACATCCCTCCTCCGCCCCGCCGCCCCCAGAGAGGTCCCATCCTTGTTGGCAAGTGGCAGAAATCATCAGGATCTACAAAAAGGAAGGAGCCAGAAGGGAGCGGTCGCGGGGACGAGGTCCTGATTGATATAGGGTGTCACTTTACTGTCAGGACACATCAGCTCTGCTGTCTCTTCCCCTTATAACCGGAGCCCTGTAGTCGAAAACAGACCAAATGCGCCTAAAGCAGAAGACATATGTGAAGTGTGTCACATTAATGGGATTATATTATCCATTTATAGGGCCATCCGTGTCCAGTCACCATCACTGATCCTTTTTAGAACTACAGCATTAAAGGAAATTGTCCAGAATTGGAACAACATGGCCGCTTGCTTCTAAAAAGAGCGCCACACCTGTATATGGGTTGTGTCTGGTATTGCAACTTAGCTACATTGTGAATGGGGCTGAGCTGCAATACCACACACAACCTGTGGATAGCAGTGGCGCTGTTTATGGTAGAAAGCAGCCATGGTTTTTATAGTCCCGGATAACCCCTTTCATTTCGTCATAGAAAAAGAAAAACATTTAAAATCAGTGTAATTCTGTATTTCCCGGTGATATTTTTCCCATTGTTGCAGGCAAAATTTGACCAGACAATTCTTTAACACCGACAGTCAGGGATCTCGCCTTGTAGAACCCAAAAAGTCAGACCCTTAGGGCTAGTTCACACGGCGGATTTTGCGGAACTATTCCTCCCTATTCCTTAGTATGGGAACATGGGCCGAGAATGCGGGCGGCCGTCCGCAATCTCAGTCCGTGATTACGGGCACGGCCGTGTGCATGAGGCCTTCAAAAAGACCGGTCAGCTCTCCGGACATGTATATTTTAGTAAATACTTTCCCCACGGAAAACAATTCTGGAACATATTTTCTTATAACTCAGCATTGTGCCGTTCCTCTGTTATTCCTCCTAGAGATGTATAAACAGACAACTGGGTGTTACTATTCCCCTTGTCAAAGGGGCGTGTCCCATCTCAGTCTGAAACTGTGAGCACTGATTGGATAGTGTCAGACTGTGTAGGGGCACCCCCCCCCCCAACTGCTTACACCCAGTTGTCAATTTATTCATACATTTCTAGGAATAACAGAGGAACGGTACATCACAGAGTTCAAAGAAAAGATGCGCCCGAATCGTTATATTATGGGGAATACATTATAACTAAAACAGACATGTCAGGAGAGCTGCCTCGTAAAGTCCAACCTTGATCGGGTTGGCCAAGAACCGATTCACAAATGGCAAAAGCAAATCCTAAACATGACCATGGGCAATCGATTTGCGATTCGCCGCGTTGGGCAGATCGGTCAGCTCATCTGTACAGTTACAAATGATCACATAACGGAAGGCGGTGTACAGATCCGCGAGCACGGAGGAACGAATTACGCGGCGCCACCGCTGGATGGATAATTGCGCGGCATGTTCTCCTTTTAATTAAACGTGTTACAAAGGGATTGAGGGGTGAAGGGGCAGAAGGAGCGCAGAAATAATTACTTCCTCACCTTCTATATTTAGACCAACGGCATCCTTAACCGTTTTAGGTAAATATGAAACAAAAAATTGTTTTCCCCTATGACACCCCCCCCCCCCCTTCATGCCGCCAACCCCACACCTCCATATAACAAAGTGTCAGCTTCACAGGCACCGTCTCTGAGCGCCACCAAATTGCCTGTCTTCTAATGACAGGAGATTAAAGCTTCCGCAGGCTGCATACATATAACGAGGGCTGTTTGAGATGTGACACAAATGACGGTTATGGAGGAATTACCACGGTCTGGTGTACTGATCCCGCATGATAATGTTGCAATAAATAAGCGTTAACTAATGCGTTCAATTAATTTCTGCAGAATAACGCGTCGCGTCCGCATTAATACCTAATGAGCCTGTCGCCTCCATTATATTGCAGGGTAATCTGTCAGGGCTGACTGCGATCGCTCATACTTATGCAGTCTGTACGGCCCTCGTCTGCTCCATCAGATGAGATTTTTTGCTGCCGAAAGGAATATGGAGGGAGATCGAAAAGGTATTAACCCCTCGCTGCCCAGGCATAGAACTGCTTGCAAGACCGTAGAGGACGTGATCGTGCGATTTGTTGGTCTGGAAAGAACAAAGTGTCTATTGATTGGCCAATCCCAGAGATGGATCGTGTAAACGAGCGCCGATTAAGGAGATGGATCGTTGATCGACGCTTGTTTGCTCCTTTCTCAAGAAGCTATGTATGGGGACGAGCGCTCATTACTACGATAACTCGTTCCCATACTATGTGCTGCCAGCAACCATAATATTTTCGGCTGAATAAACTATACAATCAGTCGATGAATGAGCGTTTGCTCGTTCATTGGATGATCGATGCTCTGTTTACACAGGGCAACGATCGGGAACAAATCGGCAACGATCGGGAACAAATCGGCAACGATCGGGAACAATCGGCAATGGGAGTCTGCCCACTAATTGGCCCATGTAAAAAGGGCCTTTAGATTCTAACAAGCCCCTGGTCTTCACCCAACTACATGTCATTGGTAGATTATAACCCTCAAAGCCACTCGTTCGTAAATAATAATCTCGCCTTTTTTTAAATGCCGACATAGTATCTGCCATTACTACCCCTTGGGGTTGGGTATTCACTAGTTTGACTGCTCTAACTGTAAAGAATCCTTTCCTATGTTGATGTCAGAAACGCCTTTCTTTCACACGCAATGGACGTCCCGTCGTCCTTTGTAGAGACCTTGGATAGAACAGATTATGTGCTAGTTCGCTGTATTGACCACACAGATCTTAATAAGATCACCTCTAAGGAGTCTTTTTTTCCAAGCTGAACAAGCCCAATTTCTCTAGCCTTTCATTGTAAGACAGACCTCCCATCCTATTTAATAAATCGCCCTCCTTTGAAGTTTCTCCAGCTCTCCTATATCCTTTTTACAAGGTGGAACCCGAAACTGTATCCCATATACAAGATGTGGCCTTACAAGGGATTTATAGAGGGTAATATTACTTTTGAAACACAGGTTTTTAGCTTTCTTTTTATACACCCTAAAATCCTATTTGCTTTTGCAGCTGCTGCTTGACATTGAGTGCTGCTGTTTAGCTTATTTGTAACCAGAATACCCAGGCCCTTCTCTTGGTCTTTTATCCCATTTAACGTCTTTGTATTAATACTATTATTGTGGCCTGAGTGCATTACATATATCATAAAAGGTCATCTGCCATATTTTTGCCCATGCTGCCAACTTATCTAGGTCTTTCTGTAATATTTTATAATAAAAGCTCAGTTTTAAGTGTTCTACAAAGTTTTGTATCGACAGCAAAAACCGACACCTTACTGTCAATCCCACCCACCAGGGCATTAACAAAGAAGGGTATAGGATTTGCAGGTCGCGGCCCTCAGGGACAAATAGTGAGAAGGCTCACAGGCTGGCGGATGAAGATGGAGACAAGCCAAAGATAGCAAACAAAGGGGAACAAAGTCGAAGACAATTAGGGTTCAGCAAGTGCAGGCGAACAGAGGAAAACAATTCGAGGTCAAACCAAGTAGTTGCAGGAACAATAATTTGATACCCCTTGATGATGTCACCGAGGGCTCCTTGGTGGACTGTACTAGCCATTTAAGAGGCTGGCCGAGCACTTGAGCGGAAGCAGAGGAAGAACGCACATAGGGGCCGGAGAGCAGCAAAAGCCATGACAGAGAGAAGGGGATGCGGAGGAGATAATATACACACCAGTGGCGCATGCAGGGCAGGTTTCTTGTTACCCAGAACACCCTTCCCCTGTGACCAGGGCCAGAAGGCCCTTACATAATATTGTACTCAATTGAATCTCCATCTTTAGGACGCAGATACAATCGGCAGCGCTGGCGAGGCAAGGGATCGATCAGTTCCCTTACTTGCCATTCGGCACTTTCCTTGTGATTCAGGCGGTGCGATGATGTCATCGCACCGCCTGCGTCATTCCCCTGGAGGAAGCCTTGCCAGAAGAGACCAGGCTGGAGGAGGCGAGCATGGCGCTGGAACAGACGAGTGCTTATTGAAGCGGGCACCCCTATCTATATGGACAGTGTGTGGCACCATTTACAGCGGACACCTTCTACAGGGGGCAGTGTGGGGCACTATCTACAAAGGGGGCACCAAGTGTGGCACTGCAACACTTTTTTTTTTTTTTTTTTTACGCTACAAGTAGTGGTCAGCACATTCCAACCAGCCGAGTCCTTTATATTACAGCTTGTAATATAAAGGGCTCGGCATGTGGATACGTACAGACCAAAAAACAGATGGCAGCGGGAGCGTGGCGAAAATAACTGGGTTTAAAAAATATCTGTTTGGAAACCCCTCTTTAAAAACCCCACGTTTGCCCGTGTACAAATACACTATTTCATGTATTAAGTTTAGAAATAATATTCGAGATAAAATCCCATGATCTATACCGAACCCTGGACGTAGCCATGACAACCAAACAGTTCACAATATGTTTACATTACAAAGTGACAAAAATGCTTTATGCATAAAAAGGTTTAGAATCCCTTCAATCAGCGTCATATTCCTTAAAGGGACCCTCTTCAATTAATTACCAAGCAGGAGGGGATTGTTGAAAATGGACAAACCCTTTAACTGCCATATTGAATACACCATATATTGTATTACAGGTATTAATCCCCATGTCTTTTGAGCAGCGACTGTTTTGCCGCACAAGACTAAGGCGGCCGGTGATTGGACCATCGCAGAACGAGCGTATAAAACACTGAGCGTCTAGCGCTGAAAGAAACACAATCCGTAATGTGAACAGCGACGTTTAGAAAAGACGTTTCACGTAACATGTTGTCGAGCTCAAGACCAATGGTGAAGGAGACCCGGCGACGTCGGCAGCCGGACAATGCTTTATTATGTCCCAGCAAAAGCTTAAATAACAATCCGTCCTACAATGAAGGAAATGTCACATTTCTAATGGATCGGAACTGGATGTCAATTATAGAGGAGTCACTTTATTATCTTTTTATATCAAAAAAATTCCAAACCCCCTTATATTTCCTGTCAGAACGCAATGTTGGCATAAGACCACATTCACACTGGACGGTAACGGTGCAGCTTTTCTACCACATCATTACCGCCCCATGTTAAGATTACCGATAACTTATGTAACGTTTATCCATTCTAGGCTTAGGTACAGGATAATGATGCACCGACACTCGGGGGACGGGATAATTACACAGACACTCGGGGGACGGGATAATGGCACACGCCGACACTCGGGGGACGGGATAATGGCACACGCCGACACTCGGGGGACGGGATAATAGCACACGCCGACACTCTGGGTACAGGATAATTACACAGACACTCGGGGGACGGGATGAGGGCACACGCCGACACTCGGGGTACAGGATAATTACACAGACACTCGGGGGACGGGATGAGGGCACACGCCGACACTCGGGGGACGGGATAATTACACAGACACTCGGGGGACGGGATAATTACACAGACACTCGGGGGACAGAATAATGGCACACGCCGACACTCGGGGGACGGGATAATTACACAGACACTCGGGGGACGGGATAATGGCACACGCCGACACTCGGGGGACGGGATAATAGCACACGCCGACACTCGGGGGACGGGATAATAGCACACGCCGACACTCGGGGTACAGGATAATTACACAGACACTCGGGGGACGGGATGAGGGCACACGCCGACACTCGGGGTACAGGATAATTACACAGACACTCAGGGGACGGGATGAGGGCACACGCCGACACTCGGGGTACAGGATAATTACACAGACACTCGGGGGACGGGATAATTACACAGACACTCGGGGGACGGGATAATTACACAGACACTCGGGGGACGGGATAATTACACAGACACTCGGGGGACGGGATAATTACACAGACACTCGGGGGACGGGATAATTACACAGACACTCGGGGGACGGGATAATTACACAGACACTCGGGGGACGGGATAATGGCACACGCCGACACTCGGGGGACGGGATGAGGACACACGCCGACACTCGGGGGACGGGATAATGGCACACGACGACACTCGGGGGATGGGATGAGGACACACGCCGACACTCGGGGGACGGGATAATGGCACACGCCGACACTCGGGGGACGGGATGAGGGCACACGCCGACACTCGGGGGACGGGATAATGGCACACGACGACACTCGGGGGATGGGATGAGGACACACGCCGACACTCGGGGGACGGGATAATGGCACACGCCGACACTCGGGGGACGGGATGAGGGCACACGCCGACACTCGGGGGACGGGATAATGGCACACGACGACACTCGGGGGATGGGATGAGGACACACGCCGACACTCGGGGGACGGGATAATGGCACACGCCGACACTCGGGGGACGGGATAATGGCACACGCCGACACTCGGGGGACGGGATGAGGGCACACGCCGACACTCGGGGGACGGGATGAGGGCACACGCCGACACTCGGGGGACGGGATAATGGCACACGCCGACACTCGGGGGACGGGATAATGGCACACGCCGACACTCGGGGGACGGGATAATGGCACACGCCGACACTCGGGGGACGGGATAATGGCACACGCCGACACTCGGGGGACGGGATAATGGCACACGCCGACACTCGGGGGACGGGATAATGGCACACGCCGACACTCGGGGGACGGGATAATGGCACACGCCGACACTCGGGGGACGGGATAATGGCACACGCCGACACTCGGGGGACGGGATAATGGCACACGCCGACACTCGGGGGACGGGATAATGGCACACGCCGACACTCGGGGGACGGGATAATGGCACACGCCGACACTTGGGGTCTCAGAATAAGACAGATTTACTGATACGGTGTAAGATTTAGACAGCGTAAACTTAGACCAGGCAGTCAAACAAAAGATGCGCCAAATTAATAGGCGCATGATATGATACATTTTAGCGCCTCTTGCTTGACCTATCAGGCACTTTTCCTTATAATTCCTTTGATTGGTCTTATTTTGCGCCAAAATTTTAGTTGCGCTTTAATCCGCGACACATTTTGGTGACCATTTTTAAAAAAAACACGTGTGAGCGAGCCAGAAAGCTCTGCTCTTCTGGGACATTTGCCTAATAAATCGTTCTAAAACCTGATGCGACGTGCCACCAGTGCGCCACTTTTTGACGCATTTTACTACATATTCCAATCACCAAAACACATTACTAAGTCAGCCCATTAAATACGGATTTACGTCCGCGCTCGCACTCCCCATGCGGAATATATTGCATTTACAACTCTAGTGCCCTCCAATCACAACCATCGCATTCACGTACACGACGCTCCACGGCAGCCATGTTGTAATGGTCGGGAAAGAGTTAATCAGGCTTCAAACTTTCTTGGCTTTGTTTTCTCCGGCGGATCTGGGCCCCGCTGTGTTAATGATGCATTAGAGATTGCTGGATTAAAGTGGAATTCTTCTCCAAAGCCATCAGACATCATCAGCGGGATTTCTAAATGAATTCATTACGGCTCGTGTTATTACAAGCGATGCGAAATGCGTTGTTAATGAACGGTTTCTGGAAACGCACGGAGCGGGTGGCACATGGGGGGGGGGTGAAAGAAACGGTTTGTGGTGTTTACATGATGTTTATGTGCCCCTTGTCGGGTCAGGTTCTCCTGCAGGTTTTATCACAACACCCCCTCCCCCTTTATTCCCATATTGCACCCCCATCCCCCCCCCCCCTCTCTCCGGCATCATTCTGGAAAATAAATTACGACACAGGGAAATTCTGCTTGCGCCGGCAAATGGTGAATTACTGCCCGAGATGTGAGGACGACGCCGGGGGAATACGAAAAAAGAAATCCTATCAGAAGCATACTCCGGAAAAAGAACTTTATATCCGCGACACCCCATCCATTTTACTTGTCCCACGAGCCCCTGCACCCTAAAAATGACTCGCAAGTCCTGTATATTATTGGATGCTTGGAAGGGTCGTCTTTAGAAAAATTAAAGGGTTTGTCCACTTCTATAACCAAGTTTGCTTTTCCAATGCATCTAAAATAGTGAAGCAACTCTGCGAATAGTTTGATTAAAAACAAAATAATCTCCCGTTTTGTGTATGCAGACCTATGTGTCTCCGTGGTTACAGACTACAAGTAAACTTCTATGTTAGCAAGAGGGGGGGCATCACATGGATGCAGATCAACCTACACACAGAGCTCGTTTATAGTATATATTTTTTTTTAAAAACCCAAAAAAACCAAAAAAAAAAAACACCACATAGTTCTGCCGTGGAGCTGTGTACACAAAACGGTTGGCCATTTTTATATCAAGGTGTTTACAAAAGGTCTTTATTTTTATTTTAAAGGCATTAAAGCATTAAAAAAACAAACCATTTGGAAAAAGTTCATGTAGTCCAATGGTGGCACGGGGGTTGGCACTTTTGCCTTGCAGCGCTGGAGTCCTGGATCGAATCTGATCAAGACCAACATCTGCATGGGGTTTGTATGTTAAGGATTTGGCGCAGGCTGGGACGGAGTACTACTACCCCAGGCTAAAAGAAACGTGAATGCTCTTCACGTAGGAGTTTCTCAAATTTTGGGGTCTAAAAAAAAAAAAAAAAGCCTTAGGGATGAGGTTTTTTCTAGGAATATCCCCATGTGTTATATAGCGTCCCATGCACACGTTAAAATGGAGAGACGCTCGAAACCCCACCGTGATCTACCATTATTTATATATATATATTATAAGGCATGTCATACTACCCCTCTACCTGTAGGTGGGGCTGTTGATGTTTGCGTATAGAAGATAAATGTATCTCAGTTGTGTATAGAAGTGTGATTGTATATAAGTGATAATATAGATTACTCACACCTTAAATATACTCCATGTGGGGGGGGGGGTTCCCATTTAAGAGGAGTTCCCCTTAAAAATGCATGCTTTACCTGCTTAAAGTGACAGCATCAACGATGATGTATGCATTGTGTTTTTACAACTTAATGACTGGAGGGGAATCCCCTTCCACTACCAAAATAGGCAAGAATTTTCAGTATTATTAACTGGCCATATTATTATTGTGACCACCACTAATATCCAGAGTGACCGCCGTGTGCAGCCCGGACAGCAGTAGACGGGCGGGCAGTGATCAATAACGCGCTGGTCGGTGGTCTCCGGTATCTGGCGGTCGCTGACTGCAGAACATCCCACATTTACTGGAGGGTGCGTGGGGGGGGGATCCATAGAGCGAACAAGACGATCGAGCTTCCACAGATGCCCAATTGGGTTCAGGTCTGGAGAATTAGGGGGCCAGGGAAGTATTCGGAAGTCTTGGTCGTGCTCTTCCTGTCGGATATTTGTAGCCGTGTGACATGTCGCATTGTCTTGTTGGGGGGACGTGATCTGGAACGATGGATTCATACCCTAATCTGTTCAGAGCCTCCACATGGATGAGCGGCACAGAGAACGTCAGGAAATAATACCCCAGACCACAACGCTGCCGCCACCGGCTCGTGTTCTTCCAGCAGTGGCTGCCGGGTGTTTGTTCTCTGATGTTTCTCGCCTGACACGCCGACGTCCATCCGTTCCATGAAGCAGAATGTAACGTAGGGTTCGTGGACCTTCTGGGCCGTACTGTCTTGGCGGTATGGCAGCTGGCCAACAGGACGCAGGTCAAAGTCTATAGTTCGTATAGGGTACCTGTGGCAGCTCGGACAGTAGCAAGACAGGAACTTGGCAGCCGGTGGGCGTAAGGCATGGAGCAGTAGGAAAGGCGTGGAATACAGCACACCACGTCAACAGCTCAGCACGGCACTAGATCAGGATACAAGTATAGGATACAGGAACACTGGGAGCAGGAAACACTAGGGGGCTATATGCAAGACAGACTAGGAAAACACAACAAAGCTCAGGCATAGAACTAGGGGGCTGGAGCCCTCTTATAGTCCAGAGTACTCAGGTGTCAAAGTTCATGAACGAGGTCCGGTGTGTGCGCTGCCCCTTTAAGAGCGGGCAAGAGCGCAGCCTACGGGATCCGGCAGTGGTGAGTAGACGCGAGTGCTGGCTTCTCCTGAGGAGGCGGCTGGGGCCAGGCGGGCTGTCAGGGGGGAGAACGGAGCTGACAGCCCGCAGCCATGGACATGACACAGAAAACGTAACTCATCGAAGACAACCCTTTACCAATCCCCGGTGGTCCAATCCCGATCCTGCCGTGCAAATTAAAGCCTTTTTCTCCGCTGCCTCTTTGTTACACAGGAGCAGTGACCGCCCGTCGGCTTCGGACCCCCATATACAGTCGGGTTCACTGAATTGTTGTATTGGACACACCGGTCGCCCCCTGGTTGATTTTCCCGGTGAGCGGCTCCACTGTAGCGCGTCGTTCGTCCCTCGCACACCTTCGTAGCCGACGTTCACCTCTCACATCAATGGCACGCGGTGCTCTGCAGTTTCCATGTCCGTTATTCCCGATGGCGCCATTTCTCCACTCACGATGCACTGTCACCACAGCAGCACGCGAACAGACTGCGCTGTGTGAGAAATACCCCCAACCTGAGCCCGACAGCCGATAATCATCCCAGCGCTGATAAATCTCCCCTATTACCCATTGCAACAACGAGTGATATGTGATCAGACCGCCGACCACACCCCTTATATACCCACCGAACATCACTTCATAGGCTACACGATGCCGACATCGAAAGTAGAAGGTGGTCATAATAATGGGACTGGACTGTGTCACCTGGAGATACTAACAAAACAGCGCCACCTTGTGGCTAGGTTTTTCTGAAAAGAGTCTGTTGGAAAACGAGTCATTTTTCCACTGGGACAAGGCTTTGTTTTAAACTAGTTAAAAATATAGCTGAAAAACCAAAACAAAAAAAAAACCACAATATACTCCATGGCCAGCCGTATGTAGACATGCATCCCAATTAGTAGGTTTGGCCTATTTTAAGCCACACCTTATGTCCGCAGGCATAGCAACAAACACATACAGGACCACAGTCTGGAATATCTTGGCTCCATACAAATCAACAGAACAGGGCCCCTCTTGGGCAAACTTCACACGTCCCATCCTCCATCTAGTGCCCCATTGGGTACACATGGTGGGCACCTGGAGTATTTTTGTGACAAGGGGGTCCCTATGAAGGGACGGAAAGTGGATTAATATAATAGTTCTGTATGGTTTCAGAAAGCCTATCAAATAGGACCCATTTTTGTAATATTCTGTGACTGGATGGCAGTCGACAACATAGAGTGGTCCAATTTTGTAGACTCACTTGCCTAGGGCCCTGACAACTGTACCACTTATAATGTCCCGATGGCGCCCTAGAGCACGTATATATGTAACCTCAATATAGGAAAAAATGATGGGTCCTACTGAAGACTTAGTGACATCATTGGCTACCAGTAATCCCGCCAAAAAAAACACAAATGATGGGGTCCTGCTACAACCCAAGTCCCATCCCCATCATACTGCCAGCACCAGGACCCAATAAGATGGCAGTGCCACCGAATCACAAGGCAGTCCAGGGAGCGGTCCTACCTCTTTCTAGTGAGTTGTATATATTTTTGTAGGACAGTCCGGAATATCTGATAATCTCGCACCCATCAGGTCCCAAATTGAAGGACGTTTACGGCATATTTTTGCGTTTTTTTAATCTTTTTCCTATTAAGACGTGTTTTATGTTTTATAACATTTCCCTTTATGTTGTTGTTATTCATCGTTCTTTTTTTTTTTTACGTCTTTTACGACGTCCTTGCGTTTCACTCATGATAAAGTCATCTTTTCAGATAAAATAAGGTAATTTATTATCTTTTATCCGAGAGGCCGTCTTGTATTATTCACACATTTCACAATCGAACAATTTGCAACATGTCATATTCCCGTAGGCGCAGCTGCAGCGACGGACAGGGTGGGCGTGCTGAACCCTACGACACAAGACAGGCTCTCGTCCGCCCACGTCAACATAACAAGTTCAGCGCGGCTCCTTCCTACGTAAAATTCTCGATAGGCACTAAGCCGCTCGTGCCAAATGGCTCATTAAAGAGAAAAAAAAATAAAATTGTGAAGAAATTGGATCGGAAACTACCCAGAACCCTTTGCTGCCAAGACCTAGAACAGATGTGGCAGCTGCCGGTGTAGCATTTGAGGTAAATTTACCTCAGAAGAAGAATTTTTTTTTCCTCAGTTAATATATCTGCCATGTTAGAATATATTAGTGCCCTGAGGCCGAACAGTCGCCCAGCGCCGTGTCTCGCTGAGGGAAAACACTGACGGGAGTCGGATTCGTCAGCTCCGTTTGCGGTAGCAATCCCAGTTAGCGCTTGTACTCAGAAAGCCGGTACACGCTGGGTCTTGTGCCATCGTACCAAGCGCTGGTGGACTTTGCGTGGCATTGTGCCATGAAAGCAGATGGGCGTTAATGTAAGCAGTCAAGAGGCATTATGTGTGCGGATGAGACGCATAAAACGCAGGCAGGATTCCCAGGAATAAATGTTCCGGCAGCTGTTGGTCTTGTCATTTCTTCTTTCTGCAAGGTTCGTACCACACGGCCGCCGCCATGCCACCGAGGAACAGACATCCATAACAATTCCGCAGAAAAATAACTAAAAAAAAAAAAAAATCTCCGTTCTTTCGGGAAGTCGTCTCATCCAAATTGTATCGCCTGCGAATCGGCAATTATTATATAGAATTCATTTAAGAAAACCGGATAAACAAAAACGTGCGCGGGGTAAATGACAAGAAAAATAGGACAAAAAACACGGAATTCTGAGGCGATTTTTTTCTATATTAGGCCCCATGCACACGACCGTATTGTCATCTATCCGTAAATACGGATCCATAGTCATCTATGCATTTTGGGGTTGAATGGACACTTCATCTCATTAACATACGGTAAACAACCCAATAAAGTCACGAAGACCACCAGAAGTCTGAAATAAAACGTTATAGACACTATGTTCATCTTGCCTGGTCCAGTTTTTACGATACACAGTATACCCATGCACACGACCGTGAAAAAAACTCTGTAAAATGCGGACCGCAATACGGTCCACAATTACGGACTCGCCCGGTTCTATTGGCCACCGACACCTTTCCGTACCGCTACGGATAGGTGTCCGTGCCATAGAACCGTGCCAGGTATTATGGAGCACGTCCTACTTCTCGATTTTTACGGGCAATGCTCCCATATTTTGTATGGGACCATGGCCCGTAAATGCGGCCGGCCGTGCCCGCAATCGCGGGCCATGATTGCGGGCACGGCCGTGTGCATGAGGCCCTCATGCACAAGGTAAGGGAGCACGGCCCGTAAAAAAACAAAAAACAAAACTAAAAGTAGGACGTGCTCCATAATTCCCGGCACTGTTCTACAGCACGGATACCTATCCGTAGCAGTACGGAAAGAGGTCTGCGGCCAATAGAACCGGGCGGGTCTATAATTGCAGACCGTGTTGCGGTCCACAATTACAGAATTTTTTTGCGGTCGTGTGCATGGGGCCTTAGTTCTTTACAGCTCAGAAGTTTCTGGAACACCATGGTGAATTTCACTAAGCAGATGTTGGCACCAGATGTGACCTTGCATGTAAAATTGGGCATATTTTGAATAATATATATATATAAAAAATCTTCAACTTTGAACTGTACATCTTTATATAAAAACTACATTTGGCACCACATAATGATCCGCCATTAAACTCGACAATACACGACCATGTTACATTTTGCAAACAAGAAGATTGCAATATTAAAGCTGCTGTCGAAAATAGGTTTCGGCGCCACGTATAAAAGTCTCTGCGCCAGATATTAGTTTGCCAGTTAGATTTTGTGCATTTGACTCTTCACGAAGTTTGTAAATCATATTTGGCACCCGATATAGATAGCCATAAAAAACAAAATACACACACTGCAGAGGTATTATGAGATTATGCGATGCGGACCAGTGAGAGGGACAACCCACCGTTGCATTGGGTGGTCCCTCACACAACTATTGCAAGGAATCCGGCAGATGCCATGAAAACAGTAGCCGGCAGATTAAAATTGCACCTTTTATGTGGTCACAATATATTTCAATGGACACCATGTGTGATCCCTCATCCTATGAGGCATCATGTAGCACCAGCTTAAGACTTTCAAATTGGACTTGGCGCCAGATATAGACATTTCTATTTAAGTCGGCGCCAGATACAAATTCACATGTTTTGCTCGGTAAATATCCCTGGCAGCTACTATTTATTATGTCCGTATACATTGGCCCTGTACTAAATATTGCTTTGCAAATTTGATTTGGAGTCACTATTATAATCTTGGCACCATATATATCCCTAGGTGTTCTTTTGCCCAGGAGATATTCATTAATAATGAATAGATTAAACAGGTTATGATGTAAGATACAGGTTGTACTGTTATTCTTATATGGAGATGAGGGTACGTGCACTTTATATGTGGTACCAATTAATATTCACAGCACCGTGGTGCCGATGTTTTGTAAAAATATTCTAATTACAGTCACCGTAACATAGCGTTCATGGCATCTGCCGATAAGCTAAAAGGAATAAAAATATCTATTATAGATATTTATGCGTGAACCGATTGGTCCTTAGGACAAAGTGAATCAATGGTTTCTGGCGTCACGTGTGGAAGGAGTAAAACCAAAAACATGGGAACATGTCCATGATCCGAAATGATTGTATAAAAGGTAATTTACTGAAAAACAAAGGATTTTGTAGTTTATAATAAGTGAATTATTTACTGGTGACCCTGGCGCAATAATTCCTGGGATAAATTATTAAATATCCGATCCGTCAGAATTATCCCATAAATAAGTAATTTGGTGCCATCTTTAAGGAGCGCAGTAAATTACTTGTCCATGTTCCGATCTAAATGCTCTCTTGGGTAAATTACTTCTCGCCCCGATGAGTTATGAATGAAGACTGGGCAAGCACGTCACAGCGGGAATTTACAGCCTGCGATGCAGTGTCGCCACGTCCTTTAAACCTCGGTTGCCACACAGCACGTCAGCTGCACCCCGGGTACAGGCCGAGACGCTGGCAGCAGTCCAGATTTTCAAGTCTTGCCTCAGGCAATAAAAGAATTAGAAGACGAGGATGTTTTATATTATCTATGGTCACTAATACATTATCCTGAAAGAGTCACAGAGCGAAAAACATTACATTTTGTTTTACAAAAAAAACACACACACACATACATACACACATAGAGATATATATATATCTCTATCTTCCCTATAGGCTGTAAGAGTTTATGTTCTGGTAATTACTACTATTAGTCATACTAATAACATGCATATGAGACAGCACCGACAACGTCAGCTTATAAAATAGGAAAATACATTTATAGAAAAGGAGGTGGAGAACGTGATGGTCACGAACATGGACGACTGAATGTCTGGAAACGCGTTTCATGAGTTTGAAGCAGATTATATGGTTTGCTACTCATTTCTCAGCCAATTACAATCTATTATAATCAGTAGACTTTTATTTAGTTAATAGTTTTCTAAAGTGCTAAGCAGGGGCGGGAAAATAAGTTAATTTGCATATAGACCCCTCCCCTTTGTGTTCCATTTCAGCCATTCATTAAAGACAAAATGGGTCACGTGACAATCCACTGTAACCCGCATTCATTGTAAACAAGAAACGGGGCCAGCTTTACATCAGATAACAGCCGGTGCAGTATATCCTGTTGGGGCCCCCTCTACTATATGATGTATGGTCATACGGCGTCCAATTAGAAGCATTCTACAGTAGGGCACCCTAAAAACAGTGGCATACATTGGCCAAATATTATTTCCATACAGTTGTATAAACAACAAGACTATAAAGTACCACCGCCATATGCTCAAAAGGAGTTGTCCGGCCATTTTTTATTGATGGCCTATCCTTAGGATAATCAATACCAGATCGGTGGGGGTCCGACTCCTGGTACCCGCTCCCCGCCAATGAACTGAATGAAGGGGCCAAGGCAATAGTCACCACGGCCCCTTCAGGGTTTACTAGGCACAGTGGTAGCGGCCGTGCCTGGGATTACAGCTCAGTCCCGTTCCCTTGTATGGCAATCCCAGGCCCTGCCGTCATGGATGTGTATAGCGCTGTGCCTGTAAACTGGGAAAAGGCTGCGGCAATGAACACGGCCGCTCGTCTGAATTAAATAACCCTTTTAATCCTAGCAGTGCCACAGAAGGAGAATACCACCATACGATGCTCAAACAGGTCGTAAACCCCTAAGGGTGTGTGCACACAGGACAGATTAGCTGCAGATTTTTTCCGCATCGGATTTCGTTGCCGAAAATCCGCAGCATAATAATGTAGTAGCAAAGTGGATGAGATGTGAACAAATCTGATCCACGCGCTGCAGAAGAAAAAATGGTGTGGTCTTTCGGCCAAAATTCCCTGCGGGTTCTAGGTCAGGTACCCGATGTACTTTTTGGCCGGGAATCCGACCCATGTGCACCTTCCCCCGATACTGGCTCTGACAAGAAGAGTCCACTTGAGTGGGCTGAGCTGCAGTACCAGAGACCTCCACACTCACGTCCATCGCTCTGCCTGGATAAAACGAGGAGAATATGGGGGGGGTTCCAAGGGTTGGACCACCACCGATCATATATTTACCAATCCTAATGGATAGACCGTCAATTGAAAAGCCCAGAAACCCCTTTAACACTTCTTTCTGTGCCGAAGTTTTGCCGTCTCCCAGGGCCGCTCTAGGAACAGGGACGGGAAGAATGGAAATCCTTGATGAGCGCGAGCCGACGGCCTTAAAACCAAAAATGTATCCTAAAATAAGTGGCTTAAAATCTCTCAAGAGAATTCAGAAGAGAAGAAAATAACTAGTTAAAATTAAACCGCGTGCGAGTTTGTGATGTTTCCGAGAATTTAGATAGAGAGGATCAGATATCCGTTTTGGAGCTTGATCTAGGATCATAATTAAGACCATTTGGGTCAGCGGTAAAGCAATATATGACATCTTCATACGATATTACCGTAATGGGGGTTTATATAAGATAGTCCTCACTTTATAAGGGTGAAAGGTTTTAGAACCCTATTCACATAGCGTTATTTGGCGCCGATTTTTTTTTAAACCACTAATGATTTTTGAGCCGTTTTTTTACGGCCGTCTTTCTTTTGATCCGATGAAAAAGTCTCCAAAAACGGCTCAAGAAGTGACAAGCATTTCTTTCTAGGAGGCGATTTCTTACGGGTCGTTTTTAAAAAACAGCTGAGTAAAAAAAACGCCCCGTCAGAACGAACTGCCGTTTTTCCCATTGAAATCAATGGGCAGATGTTTGGGGCCCGAAAAACAGCTGAAGATAGTCTGTGTGAACATACCCTAATATGGTATTCAGACTAGATCGTGTTAGTGTTTGGACTGTGCCCGCACCGTCACTCCATTAAGGCGAATGGGAGGATACACCTAAGAACAATAAGGGCATGTTCACACAGTATTTAGAGGAGGCTGAATCTGCCTCTAAAACCCAGGCTGATTTTGGATGCAGAATGTAAGCGGATTTGGATGCCGTTTTTGGCGCATCCAAGGCTTTCGGCGCTGTTTTTTTAGCCTTTCCATTAATTATTGTACACGAAAAAAATCGTATAAAGTTCTGCAACTTCCAAATATACTTTGATTCAAGAACTTTGCTTGCTGTGACAGAGCAAATTCCTGAAAACCAAAACATACTGGCTGAGTCTTCTGTAATGTACCTAGTGTAACGCTGGAGGCAGGTCCCGCTCCTTCCAGTGGTCCCCGCCGCCGGGTCTCGTACCTCCTCCGGTTGCCCGCCTCTCTCCCAGGCCCCCCGGCGTCTACCGTTGACTCCGCTTCTTAGAGGGCCAGCATGCGAAATTCAGAACTCACTCATCCGTTCCCTGTTGCCCCAGGACTATTTAGGGCACCTCCACTATCCACCTGATACCTCAGCAACATCGGAACAAAATTGTTTGAATATTGCAAAGGTTTGTGTCCATCTGATTTCAGTCTGCTATTGCTTTCTGTTGTCAGCCTGTATCCAATCCACTATTGCTGTGTGTTGTCAGCCTGTATCCAGTTATCCACTACCAGCCTATATACAGTCCGCTATTGCTTTAGGTTGTCAGCCAGTATCCAGTTATCCGCTACCCACCGGTGTCCAGCGATCCGCTATCAGTCTGCCTCCTACTGTCGGTGAAAAGCCTGAAGCTTCCACCTATCAGGTACGATCTGCCAGTGCCCGTTTCTAATCCACTTGGCCAGCAGCTACTGTGCCGAGACCACCTCAAGAGGCAGCGACCTGGTAGTCCCCCCGCAGCAAAGACCAGATCCCTGTGGACGGGGTTAAAGGGTGAAGACCGGGAAAGCTACTTCGATAATGCCCTTAGAGGTGGCCCTAAACCAAACTGGTGGAAAAGCCCAGTGGGTCCACTACCTGCTGGTCATGACATCTAGCGCCGGCAACTCTCTGTGCGCCTAACACCCCTATATATTATGCCACCTGCGCCATTTGGATAAATGCGCCACCATTTGTGCCGTTTTAGCCACTACCTGTATCCTATGACACTACTGATAAATCACCGTATATTCCTGACTTGTCCACATCGTGTCCTCCCTGTTATTTGTACACGGCAGGTTAACCCCGGCAATGCCACGAATGGCAGCGCTTATTTATAACGGGCAAATAAACCCGGATGACATATATAAACAGCCTCGTTACCCTGGGCGAACTGTAAGCAGCGCAGAAATTACCTCGCTGATCAGATTCGCTGCCGGCGTCCGTCTGAACACTCAAAACAATGAATGTATCCGAGCCCTGACTCACCGTGAACGAACCTCCTCATCTCCAAGTGTCACGGGCCTACACAGACTTGTTCAGTAAATGACGGCGCTGACGGTATCGTAATCCACGGTGGATACAGGGACGCAAATCAGCGACAAAAAATGATGGATTAACTATTTGTAAACTACTGTAGTAGAACAGGCCCTTTAAGGAACTCCCTGAGGATATTAAACATGGTTGAGGTGATTTTTTTTTTTTTTAAGGGTCTGTTCACACTGAGTATTTTGCAGCCAGAAAATTCTGCGTGGAAAAATCAACTCCGTTTTTTTAAGTGCTTAGGCCGGGTTAACACAGGTCGGATACGCTGCGTAAAAATCACGCAAAGTGTCCAACCTGGAACCCGCAGTACGTTCCGTCCAAAAAAATAAATAAAAAATAGCACCGGTTTTTGAAAGGAATATCCGCTGTGGGAGAAAGCGCTCATACTTACCCACTCGGCATTCTCTGCGCGTCGTACGGCCTTCTACGATGACGCTACAGCCGGTGATTGGATTCAAACCTCATCCCAGGAGGCCGGACAGCAGGGAGGAGGAGCGCGTTCTGCGCAAGTATGTTTTTTTTTTTCTGGAGTTGCGATTTTTGAGGGCGTAACCGCTGCATATACGCCGCAAAGCTTGGTTATCTGTTATGGTATGTTCACACTGCAAAAAAAAAAAAAACGGCTGTAAAATACGGAGCGGTTTTCAAGGGAAAAACCGCCTCTGATTTTCAGCCATTTTTTATGCAACAAGCGTTTTTTTTAAAGGCCGTTTTTGGAGCGATTTTTCTATTGAGCTAATGAAAAACGGCTCAAGAAGTGACATGGACTTCTTTTTATGGGCCGTTCTATCAGACGGCCGCGTAAAAATACGCCCCTTCGGAACGAATCGCCGTTTTTCCCATTGAAATCAACGGGCAGATGTTTGGAGGCGCGAAAAACGGCTGAAAATAGGTCGTGTGAACATACCCTTAGATACACCGGCTCAGCACAGTATCACACGTGATCGGATTAGATACACCGGCTCAGCACAGTATCACACGAGATAGGATTAGATATACTGGTTCAGCAGACAGTATCACACATGGTAGGATTAGATACACCGGCTCAGCACAGTATCACACGAGATAGGATTAGATACACCGGCTCAGCACAGTATCACACGTGATAGGATTAGATACACCGGCTCAGCACAGTATCACACGAGATAGGATTAGATACACCGGCTCAGCACAGTATCACACGAGATAGGATTAGATACACCGGCTCAGCACAGTATCACACGTGATAGGATTAGATACACTGGTTCAGCACAGTATCACACGTGATAGGATTAGATACACCGCCTCAGCACAGGATCACACGAGATAGGATTAGATACACCGGCTCAGCAGACAGTATCACACGAGATAGGATTAGATACACCGGCTCAGCACAGTATCACACGTGATAGGATTAGATACACTGGCTCAGCACAGTATCACACGTGATAGGATTAGATACACTGGCTCAGCACAGTATCACACGTGATAGGATTAGATACACTGGCTCAGCACAGTATCACACGTGATAGGATTAGATACACTGGCTCAGCACAGTATCACACGTGATAGGATTAGATACACTGGCTCAGCACAGTATCACACGTGATAGGATTAGATACACTGGCTCAGCACAGTATCACATCGCAGTTGAGGTGCGGTTTAAACCACATCCAAAAAAGTATGTATTTTTACCACGCTTTGGTGTGTTTTCCGTGTGAACTTACCCTAAGAAACACCTTAAAAAACGCCTCAAATTGCGGTAAAAGCGCATTCACTTTACCAATGCAGTTTTTTCCCCGCAGTTTTAACCACGCCGCGACATCTGAACACACCCCAATCCATTCAGATGCGGCAATTCAGGTAAAAAAAATACAACCCCGATCAAAAATGCATAAAATCATGGTTAAAAACCCAGGCGGCTTTGGAACGCTTTTATCAATACAGTTTTATCCGTACCTCAATGTCTGAACGGACGCCTAGCCACACCGGCTCAGCAGTACACGGTCCATAGTCGATGTCTCACCTCACAGGTCACTCGTGGTCAGGCGCAGCTTGTGATGTTCGGCCTCCACTCATGATCCATCAGTCCAATGACCCTCAGCTGCATTATCTTGACCACAGATTTCACCATGGAAACAAACATGGACGCTCCTTCTTGTGGGGGTGTCTAATGTGGGCTAAAGTCGGGTCATATCATCTGTGTTTGTGCGGTTTCCTCCATATACCTCCGTTTCCAAAAGGAAAGTTTGCGGTGTGAGATGAGGAAATAACGCAGCAGGGATTTGACTTATGACAAGATGGAGGGCCGGACATCACAGGCCGCACCTGTTCAGGACTGGAAGGTGAGACGCGGTTTTAATTTTCTAATCCCATATATAATGTCTGATAATCGCGCGAAAGCGTTCACGAAAGAAGGCCGTGCGATATCGCCGACGCTGTAGGGGGCGCAATTTTTACCACAAAACCGCACAGCCATTAACAATCTCGTGTGGACAATTAGGATGAAGGCCTCGCGCACACGAACGTGTTTTTGCGTCCGCAAATATACGGATGAATTGCGGACCCCTTCATTTCTATGGTTTCCACAGTCCGTGCATTGGCCGGGAAGAGGGAAATGGCAGAGGCTCCATATGGACAGCAGGTTATAATATTTGTTTTGCCGTAACCCGCCCCCTGTCCTGACCTTTAACCTGACCCGGTAGTCATCCGGTTTCTCTGGGTTATATAAACAGTGAATCTTCTCTGAATAATCACTTGTACTCTGACCTGACGAAGAGGCCGGTACGGCTTCGAAACACAGTATCTTGTTGTTGTTACATGTACAATTAAAGTATCTCATCCTTATACGGCTGCGCCCTTGGATTTCTCCGACCTTTTTACTGGATAGAGCTGTTGTTGATAGTGCCATACTGCCCGCCCCTGTAGATAATGGCCCTACCTCCCTCTTGTAGATAGTGCCCCCCAAACAAATAAAACAAAATAAAAACTTATACTCACCCAGACCCCGTCCTAAGGACGCAGACACTATTGAATGTGGCGTCGCTACCGCTGTAGCAGAGTTAGCGGCTTCTAACGGCGCCACCGGGCATGGAGGGCTGCACTGCAGCAAAACTACCATGTACTTGCCATGAATATACCTTTACAGGCTTAGATACACCGGCTCAGAAAACAGTATCACATGATAGGGTTAGCTAAACCGGCTCAGCAGGCTGTATCACACATGATAGGCTTAGATACAATCAGCTCAGCAGGAAGTATCACACATGATAGGCTTAGATACAATCTGCTCAGGAGGCAGTATCACACATGATGGGCTTGGATACAATCCGCTCAGAAGGCAGTATCACACATGATGGGCTTAGATACAATCAGCTCAGCAGGCAGTATCACACATGATGGGCTTGGATACAATCAGCTCAGCAGGCAGTACCACACATGATGGGCTTAGATACAATCAGCTCAGCAGGCAGTACCACACATGATGGGCTTAGATACAATCAGCTCAGCAGGCAGTACCACACATGATGGGCTTAGATACAATCAGCTCAGCAGGCAGTATCACACATGATGGGCTTAGATACAATCAGCTCAGCAGGCAGTATCACACATGATGGGCTTAGATACAATCAGCTCAGCAGGCAGTACCACACATGATGGGCTTAGATACAATCAGCTCAGCAGGCAGTATCACACATGATGGGCTTAGATACAATCAGCTCAGCAGGCAGTATCACACATGATGGGCTTAGATACAATCAGCTCAGCAGGCAGTACCACACATGATGGGCTTAGATACAATCAGCTCAGCAGGCAGTACCACACATGATGGGCTTAGATACAATCCGCACACTTTCCCTGGAAATTATTTTAGAATGTTGACTACATCTATTGAATTTTGAATGGACACAATAACACATTCTGATCAGTGCCGGAAACGTCGGCCTCCGTGCTAAATAAGTAAACAAAAGAAAATACGATGGGAAATGAACACGCCAAAGTCTTCATTTTCCGAATGAAATGGATCTAGAAAGTTTAATAAATGAAGACCATTTGTCTTCTCTTATGACTGAGCCGAGCACTTTGCAATCATGAGTCTGCAGTGCGGACAGAGATGAGGCTCTTGTAATATGGCCTGTGAGTACCGCGAGTTATTATGGCCCGCGCCGCCGATCCTGATTAACTGTCGTAAGAGCGATAAATGTCATCTGTTTTGTGAGGGTGCAGAATTTACAGGGGGTGGGACCAGATAGGACTTCTAACTGGCTACGGTTTTTGTCACACTTTCATTACGTGATGTCCAGGACAGTACAGGATTCATTAAAAACTGTCACCGCAACATCAGCGTTGGAAAAGGAAAAATGTCTCAGCTATGCGACAGATGCATAGAAATGTCTCTCAATCTAAGGCCGGGTTCCCACGGGACTGATACGCTGCGTAAAACTATGCAGCGTATCCGACCTGGAACCCGCAGTACATTCCGTCCGAAAACCGCACCACGTCGGTCCGGTCACATGGGATGTAACGTCATCCCAGGAGTCCGGCCTCTGACGTCATCCAGGCCGGCCTCCTGGGATGACGTATCGTCCCATGTGACCACCTTTGATTGGCTGCAGCGGTCACATGGGATGCAACGTCATCCCAGGAGGCCGGACTGCAGGAAGAAGGAGCGCGTTCTGGGTATGATTTTTTTTTTTTTTACATAGTTGTGATTTTTGCGGCGTAATTGCTGCGATTACGCTGCAAGAGTCGCAACACTTGGCTTTCTGTTGCGAGTTTTGCATCCCCATTGAATTAAATCGGGAAAACCAGCATAAATTGACATCAAATTCCGCACCGCAGGTCGATTTATTAACGTTTACACTGCGATTTGTTTCCGCAGTGTGGGAATGAGATTTACTAAGTTTCATCCACTTCGCTGCTACTGTAAATGCTGCGGAATTTCCGCACAGAATTCCGTTGCGGAAATTCCGCAGCATTTACGCTACGTGGGAACCCAGCCTAACACTACTCCAAAAGTACTGATGGCATATATCAATTTGTACTGCCAGCACCTCTACTGAATGTAAGTGAGATATCCAGGGATCTGCCGATACATGGAGATCTGCATGTGTCACCCGCTGGCCACAGCCTATGTTGCTAGGCAACGTCCTGAACGTATTTGAGCTGCTACCTAAGAAACAAGGGAGAAAAAAAATATTAACTATGGTCTCTGATTGACTTCTTAATTCATGTATAATTCTTGAAGGTAAAATTTGGTTTTCACTGGAGCTCCCCTTTAAAAAAATAAATAAAAAAAAATGGCCCACGTCTATCATTGTGTTTACGCCAAACGGTTAAAGCTTTATCTACATAGGCCTGGATGCCGCCTAACCTGCGGGTAGACCGGACCCGTATTTATCACGGCTACCACAATGGCTTAGACTCGCTTTACTTCTGGTGGCAGTTTGGCGGAAAAAAATAATTCACTCTGGAGTTTCAACCAAGTCCCGTCCCGTCGTGCCCTATTACCCGTTCTGAGGTGAAGCACCAAAAAATACTATAAAAATTAACCAAGCGACGTCCTATAAATATGAATTTTCGATACGAAAAAATTTAGGTAAATCGGCATGAAAATATCAGGCAGGCGCTGGGAGTTGTAGTACTCTAAGCTCTTGGCTACTCCATAATTTTATAGGACACCAGCTTTTACTATGTACGACTTGCCGTGAGAGGGTTAAGTCTTAATTCAGACTTAGAGAGGTGGGAGAAAGACTGGGGAGGAAATAAAAATGATTTTGTAGGAGCCCGGACACCTTTAACACTTCCTCCCGCGGTGATTTAGCACCAGTGACAACCTTTAATCGTCTCCACACTCCGAACGATGTTCCATTAACAGGAAGGAGCGCGTCCTACTTAATACCGTCAGGTAATTTCACACTTCTCTGTCGTACAGACCTCAAACAAACCTGCGATTAAATCATCACGAGAAAATATAGTAATGTCCGTACTCCCACCATATCCGAAGCAGAGCCCTGCATTAACCATACGCACTGACCCACAGAGCTTACAATCTAATTTATATCTCTTAGGGAGCACCAAGCATTGGAGCGGCAGAAACCCGCCAGCAATTTGTCAGATGGCAGCGTCGATAAATCCTGAGGAACCCGAAGTCAATGGCTTCATCTATTCAGGAGTAACCAAGATATAAATCATTCCACGAGGTAATTCACGGCTTTCCATTTGTACGCTCTTCTGGAAAACATAATTTAAATGCTTTATTCTGGATCAGTGGCGACAATGAAACGTAGAATCTGATGGCGTAAGAGAAGATTTCGGCTCACGGCGATGTCTATTTCCCGATTTGTGGTATTTGATTTTTACAGGTGTAATAGTTGATTTTCTCGCCGCAAACATTAGATCATTCTGAATCTGCCGTCTACTAGTCATTTTTATCACAACTATTTGTCCTAGATAATTGTTACCAGTCTGAGTTTCACACATTGCCTATTTGGAACGCCATTTGTGAGGTCAGACACTGATGTTGGGGGAGGGGGCCTGGCTGGTAATCTCCGTTCAAGTTTAACTCACAGGTGTTGGATGGGGTTGAGGTCAAGACTCTGTGTGGCCAGTCAAGTTCTTCTACACCAAACTGGCCCAAGCAGGGACATAACTAGAAAAAGACCGAGCCCGATAGCAAATTTTTTAGGCTCCCCCACAACCAACGCCCCACCCCCGTGACAATAAACATCTATCAGTTCTGTGTGCGATGTAAAAATACAGCTGGGCCGCCAAGTTGTAGATCATCTACCCCTCCCCCTATTTTATGAGTTCCCATTAATAATGATCCCACAGCCCTCTGTAGATAGTGCCATACACACTTCCTTGTAGATAGTGCCCCCCAAACAAATAAAAAAAATTGGGACCCCCTCCTAGGAGCAGTAACCCCAGCTAGAGTATAGGTCGGGGGTTCCGCTCCTAGAAAGAACCACTGACATCACTGTCCATATATGGACAGTGACGTCAGTGGCTACTCCTGGAGCGGAATCCCCTGCTAGAGCATTGCCGGGGATTCTGCTTCAGGAGGAGCCCCTGACATCATCAGGGGTTTCCTCTAGGAACGGAATCCCTGGCATGAGCGTCGGCAATGGAGATTCCGCTCCAGGAGTAGCCCTTGATGTCACTGTCCATATATGGACAGTGACGTTAGGAGTTCCCTCTAGGAGTGGAATACCCGGCCAGAACATTGGCAACGATCTGGCGGGGGATTCCGCTCCTGGAGGAGCCACTGAGGTCACTGTCCATATATGGACAGTGACGTCAAGGGCTTCCCCGGGCACAGCACTTTAAATAGCGCGGTGCCTGGGGAGTCTTCGAGCGAAGTTCAACTTGCTCTTCCGCTCTGAACTAATGCTGAATCGGGGAGCTGACTGTTTCCTGCTTCAGCATTGGGTTCAACTGTACCTGCGTCCCAAGGACGCAGATACTGTTGACAGCAGGACATACCACCGGCCGCACGGGACATTGCCCAGAATCTGGAACTGTCCCGCTGAATCTGGGACGGTTGGGAGGTATGTTTCCACTACTCCAGAGTCCAGTGTCGGCGGCTTTACACCACTCCATCTGACGCTTGACATTATGCTTGGTGATGTAAGGCTGGCATGCAGCTGTTCGGCCCCCATGCCTTGAAGCTCCCGGGCACAGATTTTGTGTGGATGTTCATACCAGAGGAGGTCTGTACTCTGCAGTTATGGAGTCAGCAGAGCGGTGGCGACTTTTCTTTTACGGGATGTTATACACCTGGGGAAATGGTACTAAATGAAACACAGGAATTCAATGATTAAGAGGGGGGTGTCCCAATACGCTTCTCCATATAGTGTAAGTTTCCGAGGCGTCCCACGATACTCCTATGCCCCAACGACGACAACATTAATAATTGTATTTTTCTAATATTTTCGGACAAGTTCAACCAAGGCGATCCTTCACATAAAGGAGTGGATATTCCCCCGCACTGGCGAGTAATAGGTTTCTCATAGAGGATATGGGATAACGCAGATTTTACTTTGCACCTTTCCGTCTTTCTCCCGGAATTTATTTGCCCCTTCTATGATTTCCCGCTGTCTGCCGGTTGTGTAAGTAATGGGATGGCGTCTCTCGGCTTCACACCGTTCTGCTCTACTGCAGTTCTATTTAGACCCCGGGTCATTCCTGTCTCATTTAATTTTTTTTTTCCTGTACAGTAGTGACACCAGCTCATCATCTTGGCCGGCTTGTAGACATCCTGCAGCCAGCGCCGCTCCTGGAGCAGAGTAGCTGCAAGTCCCGCTCCTGGCCAGCAGTTAATTATCTCAGAATGGAGGTCGCTCCTGAAAGCGCGGCGTGTGAGGGGGGGGTTATGATGCGAGATATGGGATGTGAGGGACCCACTCGTGTCTTGCCGCTCACAATGAGGACATGACGGCTCTCTGATGTCTTCTAAACATCGTTTTGTCATTGCCGTAAAATTAATTTAAGAAAAATTGCAAGTGACTTCCCCAGAAGTGTCGGCAGCTGTTTATAACAAGGATTATTACTGTTAGGAGATCATGTCTGGTAATGGCCAGAATATTAAGGCCTGGTCGTTTTAATACAATGAGCGGAACGTTGCCCCTGGGCCGATCCAAGACTCCACGCACCTGGAGGAAGGGGCAGGGACATAGCTAAAGGATCATGGGCCCCGGAGCAAAAGTCCTTCTTGGGGGGGCCCCTCAATTTGTCTTCATGGCCGACAGTCCGCAGCTTTCAGCTCCATTGCTGGGTCTCCTAAATGATCCGTCGATGTAGCACCAGCAGCCAGGGGCGTCGGTAAGGTCTTAAGACATCAGGGGCAATAGCCCCAAGACATGTGTTTTACCCCCCACCCAAAAAAAAACAATAACATAAAGCATATCTATAAGAGAACGACCCCTATAGCTCCACCCACTGGCTGATACGGAGGCCCACGGTATGAGGGGGCCCGTGCTGCACTATCTACATGGAGCAGCTGTATGGCGCTATCTACAGGGGGAGCTGTATAGCGCTATCTACAGGGGGGCTGTATGGTGCTATCTACCACGGGGACTGTATGGCGCTATCTACAAAGGGGGTACTATCTACAAGGGGGGCTGCATGGCACTGTCAACAAGGGGGGCACTATCTACATCGTTTACAGGGGGGCTGTATAGCACTGTCTACGGGGGGCTGTATGGCAGAACCTACTGGGGGCACGATCTACAGGGGGGGGGGGGGCTGTGTGTGGCACCCAGGGGAGGGGCCAAGTCAAAAGTTTGCTATGGGGCCCAGTCTTTTTTAGTTACGCCCCCCTGGCTCTGCCACTGGATAGGATTAGATACAGAGCCCAACAGACAGACTTAGATACAGTGCCAAGCGGATAGTATCAAATGTGATAGACTTGGATACAGGGCCCATCAGATAGTATCACGCATGATCGGCTTACATACAGGGCCCAGCGGACAGTACGCCATCTTTGTATTCCCATTAAGCCTATCGAGCTTAATAGAAGACTGTCAGAGTCATGATATACTACAATACATTAGTATTGTGGTATATTGTGCAAGTGATCCAATGATCGCTGGTTCAAGTCCCCTAGGGCGACTAATAAAAAAAATAGTCTAAACTATTACAATATAACATTATTAAAACCACGCGGTGAATGCCGTAAAACAAAAAAAAAAAAAACAACTGCCAGAACCGCTGTTTTTTGGTCACCTCATCTCCCAAAAAATTGAAGTAAAAAGTGATCAAAAAGTCTTATGTACCCCAAAATGGTACCAATGGAAATTAAAAATAAAACAGCCCTCCTACCGCTCAATGGATGAAGAAATAAAGAAGTAATGGCTCTCAGAATTTGGCGACACAAAACAAATGTTATTTTTAACTATTACTTTTTTTCCTTGGAAAAGTAGTAAAACATAACAAAAACGACATAAATTTGGTATCGCCGTAATCATATTGACCCGCAGAATAAAGTTGAGTTGTCGTTTTTATTGCAGGGTGAATGCAGTAAAAACAAATCCCAAAATACAATGGAGGACTCCATTTTTTCCTATTTCATCCCACAAAGAATTGTTTTCCCTGTACAATAAATTGTGCTGTCAAAAATTACAACTCGTTGGCCAAAAAAACAAGCCCTCGTACCGCTATATCAACGGGCGTCACTGATCAATGTATCAGCATAAGGCCTTATTCACACCAACGTGGTGAAACTCGGACGTGAAAAACGTCAGTTTTTCATGTCCACGTTTCCCCCACTCGGGTCCCGTTTTCATGGCTCCCCATAGACTTGAGTCTATGGAGGGATCCGTAAAAACGGAAAAAAAATAGGATTAGAATGTTCTATTTTTTCAATAGACCCTTCACACGGTCCGTTGAAACTTCGGCCGTGTGAATGGCCACGTTGAAGCACGTTATTTTATTTTAACGGCCTTGAACGGCGTTCGTCTGAATAAGGCCTTACAGCGACATTTTCAACATCGCAAAGCTCGTCTCTTTTATTCACATTTCTGGCTGCAGCTCGCTGTTTCTCCAGCGTTAACATTATCGTAATTTACAGGCAGAGACAAGAAGAACGCGCAATTCTCTTCCCAAACGTGAGAGGCTCTGCACGCCTGCGACAATGCGAATCCCATCCGGAGAAAATCTTAACTTGACACCAGTGTAATTAAATCTCTCCCCGAGCGCACACCTTCTCCGCCGCTCGAACGAGATTTTTTTCTTGACTGATCGTAATGGTCTGAGACCCCAAACTATCCACCGCAAGCGGCTTGTAATTAGTGACGATTCATTGTAACGTCACATAGAATTACCGCACTCCATCTCTCTCCGGAAAGCTCCAGCCAGCGTTCACGTCTGAGCGGGAGACACTTGCCGAGAAATATAGCTGCTGCTGGGTGATAGAAAATAAAGATGGAGACTATTTAGGGCAGTAAATAAATCGTCTTAGTCACTGGTCGGCCTGATATTTTATTGGAGTTGATGAAACCTGCGGAAGACAAAGATCCACTGAGGACGTCATGAATGAAGTGTTTTGTTACATTATAATCTCCTTTACAACATCTACCAAGCGTGTCTCCAGCTCTGGAGGACCCAGCACATTGATTTTCAATGAGAGCTGTGTAATGCTTCATTTGTCCTGCGGTGGCGCTGCAGAAAAATGAAATACTTGCCAGGTTTCCTCGCAGATTACAGCTGATCACCAGGGGTCCCAGAAACGGGACAACTTTATTAGCTTATTGTTGGGGCACTCTTCTAATAAAAAGTGGTTGTCCAAAGTGGACAAGCCCTTTAAAATTCTTATCAATAGCAGACCCATTAAACCATTGCAGAGTATTACTTGCTGACTGTTACGGTCTGTTTCCTACGATACCCAGAGAAGGAGCCAACCAGGGGGCACAATTCACCTATAGTACCACGCCAGTACCACTAGCTCGGTAAGGATTGAGGTACTCTGCTGGCCCCAGGACTTGGGTCTAACCTGCCTGTGGTTGATTCTTTTGGATATAGTCAGCGGACGGAGAACCAATCAAGAAGAAGGTTGAAGATACAGTTACTACGGGTAACCGCAGTAAAAACACATACCAAGATAATTGCGTAGCAGAGCCAAGCAGTTCAGGGTTTGGTAATGTAGTAGAGCTGGGTTCTTGGTACTGAAGCAGTAGTTAGGAGGGAAGTGAGGCATTGAAGGGTTTTGTAACTGTGATGTAGTAGAGCCGAGTTAGCGGTACAGGGTATTTTCCAAGAGAGTAGTCGGGGACATAAAACGGTCACAACAATAAAGTAAAAAATTCGGTTATCGCAAAACCAGGATAGGAACTAAAACGATAAAAGCGGAAGGTAGTGGCCCTGTTAACATCTGCGTTCGTAATTTAGTTTTTCCACTTCGTCAAAGGAGCGGAACAACGAAAATGCCGGTAGCGCAGGTTCTGTTGAAAACGGAGACAACCGGCGTCTGACGGAACCCATTGACTTTAATGTTTTTTTGTCTGGGTGTCCATGATTTCACCGGAATACAAAATCCGCTGCATGCCGTGCTATTGTTTCTGGTATTTTCGGTGGCGGCGGCCCCTAACGGAGAATTGCCACATTTTCTACGTGAAGAATATGCCCTTTTCCCATTCAAATATTAACCGCGTTGCCTCCATAGACCTCTGCAATAATCTGACTGGATGTAGTGATGATGTCGACTCGGCTCCTGATCTCACAGCGGCATAACGGAACGGAACAGAGGGTTGCGTCAACTAACCGCCGCAATGTGTTGTTATGGCGCAGAGAGGGAAGGGCTTAAAGGGGTTGTCCAGAACTATAAAAACATGGCTACTTTCTTCCTAAAACCGCGGCACAGCTGCCCACAGGCTGTAAAGCTGGCAATACACAATGGATGGATGTTGGCCGAACCCGCCGATTTCAGCAGGACCGGCCAACCATCTAACGTGTATGGCAGCGTCCAAACTCTTTCCCGACGGCAGATGCCAGGGTAGAGAAGGGCTGGGCATGTTGAACTTCAACTCTGTTGTTCCTTTGGAGATAAGTCACTGCCAGAAGAGGTTGGGTTTCCCCCCTGTTGAAAACTCCAAGGGAGCCAAGCATACATGTGTATGGGGGAGTCGTATCGCTCCTCATTGTGGTGCGTTTTTCTGGCGGGTGCCGGAAAAATAAAATAAAAAACGTTCATACTTACCCCCTCCCTCTTCTCGGCATGTAGTCCGGCCTCCTGGGATGACGCTGCAGGACATGTGACGCTGCAGCCTGGGATTGGCTGCAGCGGTCACATGGCCTGCAACGTCATCCAGGGAGGCCGGACTGGAGAAGAAGCATGGAACAATAGGTAAGTATAACATTTTTATTTTTTTTCTTACTTGCGATTTTTGCGCCGTAATCGCTGTGATTCCGCCGTAAATATCACAAAACAAACTGCTTTGTTGTGGCTTGAATTCAATCGGGAAAACCCGCAACAGTAGAGCTGAGAATACGCAGCATTAATGAACATGCTGCGGTTGAAGAAACCGCACCGCAAGTCAATTTATGTGCGTTGTTTTCCGCAATGAATCCGTTGCGGAAAATCTGCAGTGTTTACACGTCCGTGACAGTTCGTACCCTTAAAGAGGAGTATATTTGTGTCGGCAGGATATAGACCGGGCAGGTTTTTTTGGTCTGTGGATGTAAAGATTTCCATTCACTGACAGAAAGCAGAGATTTTTAAAATAGTAATGAAATGAAACCCCTAAAACCTGTACATAAAACATATTTACATAAAACGGGAAAACCTATTTAAACGCCTCGTCCCTATTTTATCATATTGAAAACTTTAACGCAATTTCAAATTTTTCGATTTCTGAAAGTTTTTCGTACATTCCCCTTTAATAGAAAAAGTTTTCAATTTGATAAGATGGCCGTAAGTGACCCGAAAAATCAGAAGCAGAACGGCATCAAACATCTGCCCATTGATTTCAATGGGAAATACGGCGTTCTGTTCAGATGGGGCGTTTTTTTACGCCTCATCTTCAAAAAACGGAGCGCAAAAAGACGCTTTTTTGTTAACCGTGTGAACATACCCTAATACATATCATAGGCTAAGGGTGTATTCAGACACTGCAGTTGAGGTGCAGTTTATACCGCATCCAAAAAAACTTGTTTTTATTTTGCCGCCCTCATGTGAATATACTCATATCGACTTAGATACACTGGCTCAGAGTATCACACATGATATGCTTAGGTACATCAGCTCAGC
The DNA here is from genome assembly GCF_050947455.1 of Rhinoderma darwinii. NCBI lineage: Eukaryota > Metazoa > Chordata > Amphibia > Anura > Rhinodermatidae > Rhinoderma > Rhinoderma darwinii. The sequence continues at coordinate 6,242,550 of NC_134698.1, read as the reverse complement.
AGACAGTATCACACATTATAGGTTGAGATACACTGGCTAAGCAGAAGGTATCAGACATGATAGGCTTAGATACATGGCTCAGTAGGCTTTAGCACACAGAATAGGCTTAGATACATCAGCTCAACAGAGCGTATCACACATGATAGGATTAGATACATCAGTTCAGCAGACAGTATCACACATGATCAAATTAGATACAGATCAGCATACAGTATCACACATGATAGGCTTAGATACACAGCTCAGCAGACCGTATCACACATGATCGGCTTAGATAACCCAGTCCAGTAGATAGTATCACACATGATAGGATTAGATACACTGGCCCAGCAGACAGTTCACACATGATAGGATTAGATACACTGTCTCAGCATACAGTATCACACATGATCGGCTTAGCCTTAGATAACCCAGTCCAGTAGATAGTATCACACATGATAGGATTAGATACACTGGCTGAGCATACAGTATCACACATGATCGGCTTAGATAACCCTGTCCAGTAGATCGTATCACACATGATATGATTAGATACACTGGCTGAGCAGACGGTAGAACACGTCATAGGCTGAAATGCACAGGCTCAGCAGACCGTATCACACATGAAAGGCTTAGATACATGACTCGACAGAGACTATCCTACATAATGGACTTGGATACATCAGCTCAGCAAAGATTAGCACATATTATAAACGTCGATATATATCGTGTAGGCAACATCTTCTGACAAGTGACTCCCCTGCACATTTCACCTCTTCCAATAATGTAACCTCAGCTCTGACCGCCCAGGTCGCTGCATCCATTACATTCTCTTGACCTCCCTTCTAATATTCTTAAATTCCTGAAATTCTCTTTAATGTATTGAAAACACAAGTATATATATATATATAACTCCTACATGGCTGACCTCCGGCTTACTCCATATACACAGTGAGAATGCCCTCCCATCATCTCTCAGCCAGAGTGGACAGCGGTTATAAAGGGTTTCTATATCTGGAGGACCTGACCACATTAATTTCAATGGGCACTGTGTAATCCTTAATTTCCCCTGTGGTGGCGCTGCAGAGAAATTAAGACTTCCTACTAGGTCTCCCCACATATTCTAGCTGATCGCTGGGGGTTCCAGCAGGAGGACACTCTATGATCTGCTTATTGTCAAGGGATCCTTCTAGTTCTTGTCCAAAGCGGAAAACCACTTTAACCGATTTGCATTTTCTTTTAAGAGATCGAAAGAAAAACTGATCTTCGCTGTGAATGACTGTAAAAAATCTGGTTAATGTGCAGTCCCTTTGTGCCCAATAGACATACTGTAAATATACACTCAAACTCAAGAAATAGCCATGCATGTGAACTATATTTATGTCCATATGTCTTATAGGGGTTCTAAACTTGGAAATGTAAGTGAATATACACCTATAAACACCCCTTTCCAGTTTACATACTGTATATTATCAATCTACATGAAAAATTAAGTCACTTTGTAAATACATTACTTATTTTGTACACATCCTGAATTACTGCTTGTATTATACTCCAGAGCTGCACTCACTATTCTGCTGGTGGAGTCACTGTGTACATACATTACATTACTTGACCTGTACTGATCCTGAGTTACATCCTGTATTATACTCCAGAGCTGCGCTCACTATTCTGCTGGTGGAGTCACTGTGTACATACATTACATTACTTATCCTGTACTGATCCTGAGTTACATCCTGTATTATACTCCAGAGCTGCACTCACTATTCTGCTGGTGGAGTCACTGTGTACATACATTACTTATCCTGTACTGATCCTGAGTTACATCCTGTATTATACTCCAGAGCTGCACTCACTATTCTGCTGGTGGAGTCACTGTGTACATACATTACTTATCCTGTACTGATCCTGAGTTACATCCTGTATTATACTCTAGAGCTGCACTCACTATTCTGCTGGTGGAGTCACTGTGTACATACATTACATTACTTATCCTCTACTGATCCGGAGTTACATCCTGTATTATACTCCAGAGCTGCACTCACTATTCTGCTGGTGGAGTCACTGTATATATACATTACATTACTTATCCTGTACTGATCCTGAGTTACATCCTGTATTATACTCCAGAGCTGCACTCACTATTCTGCTGGTGGAGTCACTGTACATACATTACATTACTTATCCTGTACTGATCCTGAGTTTTTTTTTTAAATATCCTTTTTATTGTCAGTTTTCACATTTTCTTACAAACATTTCACGTAAGAGTTACATCATGAGTGCGCAGCACTCAACTGTCATGGGATTAATTTTTAAATTAAATTCAACATAACATATAAACACACCAACATAGAAACATGGCATAATTGTCGATCTTCAGATGGACCAAACAAACATGACTCCCCCAACTCCAACACCACCTAGATCATCAATGAGTTTCCACTCATCCTTTCTCCCCCAGCTGGCTCACAGTTGCATCCTCCCTAAAACGCCTGCCAAGAGCTGCGTGCAGTACCACTTTGTGTACTGGAAAGGCCTAACAATTTCCGCTATTTCGGCTGTTGTACATTGCGTTTCTATAAATACTTGCCACTTATCAAATAGCTTCTTGGTTCCCGTTTCCTTCCGCCTTTCCACCTCCACCCTCTCAAGAACCAATAACTGTTTCAGCCGTGACACAATCAATTCTAACCCCGGCGTGTCTGCCTCTAACCAGTGACTCAGGAGGCATCTCAAAGCTACCAGTAAAATCGTGTGCACCAACACGGGAGGTGATCTTACTCCTCGAGCACCCTCTTCCTCTGGCGGCCGCGCCTGATGGAATAGTAGCGCTTGAGGCGTCATTGGGAGATTCGTTTTCCAATGGTCCTTAATATATTTCTGTACCATCCCCCAAAATCGTTTCGTATGTACACACCCCCACACTCCATGCCACAAATTCGTCAGTGGTGTATTGCACTTGGGACAACTTGTAATGCGATCAGGGAAAGATTGTGAGGGCAAGATATTAAAGCCATATATAGCTGCATGCATCAACTTGAAATAGGTTTCCCTCCAGCTCTCATTTATCACACTCTTCCGTACCGTCTCCCAACCCCCCAGTATGGTCTCTCCTATATCTGGATCCTGAGTCCACCGTTCCCAGCTTTTAAAACTAATCCTTAATTGCGGACGAACAAAACCCTCTCTCAATGCTCTATACATTCCTGAAATGGTCGCCCGCCCAGTTGTTGGACCTATGACCTCATCCAGAGTGTGCGTAGTAGCTTCCTTACTCAAATCCCTGAGCCTGGAGGTACAAAATGTTCGTACCTGAAGTACTTGCAAAAAATGGACTCTATCTACTATGGGTCTGAGTTTAGCAGTGATTTCCTCCCCAGTTAACCACCTCTTTTCCTCTGTGTGCATAAGATCCCCTGCGCTACCAATGCCTACCCTCCCCCATGAGGCAATTCCGTCCCCCTTGTCCATTCCCGGTAAAAACTCCGGATGACCGCTCAACGGCATATACTTCGATACCAGGTGGGGTAACCCAAACTGCTTACGTACCACTTTCCAAGCTAGAACTGTATCTCTCAATACAATGGAGGTTTTGAGACGGCACGGAAGAGAAGCGATTCTACAATGTAACAAAGCTTTCAGGTTCCAAGGTGAAGCATACTCCCCTTCCAGATCTAAATTGGAATAATTACTTGTTTCATGAAGCCAATCTACTACATGACGCATAAGACAGACCACGTTATAACCCCTGACATTCGGAAAGTTCACACCCCCTTCTTGTTTGCCCATCATGAACTTGGTGAGTGCTATGCGCGGCCTTTTTCCTGCCCATATAAATTTAGTGAATGAAGCCGTCAATTTCGAGACATCCACATGCTTCAATAAGAGAGGTAGCGTTTGAAAGGGGTATAGCAATCTAGGAAAACTAACCATCTTGATCAGATGACATCTTCCCAAGAGGGACAACGGCAATTGGCCCCATCTAGTGAGTTCCGCTTGTATTTTTTTAATTAACGGGGGATAATTTAAGCCATACAGAGTGTCTGGTACCCTCCCTATTTTGATACCCAGATAGGTAATGCAGTGTTCCACCGGTGATATCCCGCAACCCAAGGATTGCCAAAAGGTCTTTGGCAATGGCCTGCCCAACTCCAGCAGTTCGCTCTTAGCTATATTGACTTTGTATCCCGAGCATTGCCCAAATTCCTGCAAAAATTGAAAAACCTTCCCTAAATGCTCCTGAGGGTTTGACATAAAAAGTATGACATCATCAGCGAACAGGGCTAATTTCACTGCACAAGATCCCACTTGAATGCCTCTGAACATATCCGATTCCTCCAAGAATCTGGCCATAGGTTCCAGTGCTAGATTGAATAGCAGGGGCGACAAGGGGCAACCCTGTCGTGTTCCTTTATGTAATTGGAAGGGATCTGATAGGAACCCCGAGGAGTGAACGCGTGCTTGCGGGCTAGTGTAGACTCCCTTCAGGAAGACCCGGAAATCTCCCTGAATGTTCATTTTGTCTAGCACCATCCCCAGCCATTCCCATTGTATGTTATCAAAGGCTTTCTCTGCGTCTAGCGCTAAAAGTGCCGGCCTGGTACCTGGCTGGGGATCGTGCCTGACTGTTTCTAGCACCGTCAATACCTTGCGTAAATTTGTCACTGCAGCCCTGCCCTTTACAAAGCCTACCTGAGATTTTCCCACCAGTATGGGTAGATACATAGCCAGTCGATTGGCCAAAATTTTTGTGAGCAATTTCTGATCTTGATCTATCAGCGAGATGGGGCGGTACGACCCCGGGTCAAGAGGATTCTTCCCCTTCTTGGGTAACACCTTTATATGCGCTACCTTGGCCTCTGCTGGTAAAGCTCCCGTTCCTAGTAAAGTATTATAATATGCCACCAAGGTAGGGCTGATTTCTTCTCTCAGAGATTTGAAAAACTCCCCTGTGAATCCATCCGGACCCGGGGCCTTTCCGTTAGATAATGTTTTAATGGCGCTCCAAACTTCCTCTAGTGTAATCTCCGCGCTCAAATGACCATTCTGCTCCTGGGTGAGCCCTGGCAACTTCACCTTCTCCAAAAATTCCCTCCCTTTTTGGAGATCTATGGGTGTTTCTGAGTAAAGGGCTTGGTAATATTTACTTAATATGGTATTGATTTTTTTTGGGTCCGAGGTAGGAGTTCCGTTTGATTCTTTAAGTGTTGAAATATGTGCCGGTGCATACCTCCCCTTTGCTAACCGCGCTAATAATTTGCCCGCCTTATTGCCGAAACGCATTAAATCAGAATCAAATTGGGACCGGTAAATACTCTCTCTTTTGTCTAACCATTGATCAAACTGTCGCTTGGCTTCCTTCCATTCCTCCCCCAATAGCATTGATGGTGAATGTAGGAATGCTGTGTACGCACGCCGCAATCTGTCGCTCGCTGCCTTGTATCCTTCGGTCGTCTTACGTTTAAGATTAGACATATACTGCATGATTTTCCCTCTTATTACCGCCTTGGCTGTACGCCAATACAATGACGGTTCCGAGCGATGCGCTACATTATCCCCATCGAATTCCATCCACCACCCCTTAAGCTTCTGTGTAAAGCCCTCATCCTTTGCCAGAAAAGCGGGAAACCTCCAGATAAAATCCGTTCCTCTAGCTACTGTGTCAGCCAATGTAATGGTAACCGGAGCATGGTCCGAAATAACTAAATCTTCAATTGCCGCTTCACGTAAACGTCGCGCCATTGCGTCACTAACTAACAAATAATCAATACGCGACCATGACTGATGAACATGAGAGAAATGTGTATATTCCCGCGCATCTGGGTGTAAACTCCTCCACGCATCTATTAGGGCCGTGTGTCTTAAAAAGTCGGGCAAGATCTTATCTCTATTTCTCTGCGAACTAGTCCCTGCGCTCCTATCCTCCTTTGAAGACCTTACAGTGTTAAGGTCTCCCCCTAAAATCAAAAACCTAGTGCGATCCTGCTGGAGTTGGGTTTCCAAGTGACCAAAAAAACCAGTGTTAACCGTATTTGGGCCATACACATTATGAATACTGATGGTTTCCCCTGCATGCTCCATCACTAGATGGATCCAACGGCCCTCGTCATCCCGCTCCTGGGACACCAGCGTAAACGCAAAGTTTTTATGTACCAGAATTATAACTCCCGCCTTACCCTCCCTTGCCGACGAGCCAAAAACCTGACCCACCCAGAACTTTTGCAAATACTTAAACTCCGGCTCGGTTAGGTGAGTTTCCTGCAATAGGGCCACATCAGGATGCAATCGTTTCATGTGCCTTAAAAGTTTGGTCCGTTTCTGTGGGGATCTCAGCCCTTTAACGTTCCAAGAAACTATTTTCATGTTATTGGACCGTGTTTAAGATGAGCTAATGTGCCTAAAAGTCGTGTGGAGTCCAGGGAGTCAGATCCGTCTTTTCCCAAGAGCCATGTACAAACATTAACATTAACATCATAACCACACCCTGGCTTGTAAGCCAGAACCAACAAGGCCAACCATCCCTTACCTAACAAAATCATAAAATCACCTGCGGCAAGGGTTAGCAGTCCCTTAATACCCACTGGTGTATGTAACTTCACTTTTTTCTGTTATGCCAGAACGCGCCCCTCCCTCCCCCTCCCCCCCCAGCCTGCCTATATGGCTCCTTCCATGAGGAAGTAACACCTGCCCTTGCCCCCTCAGTACCTCTTTGTCGCCTGCGCACCCTTATGTACATTCCCTTATCATTACTTTAACAGCCTAGAGTCCGTTAGGATTGCATCCTCACATTTCCCTATGAACCTTGCTTCGCTTCAAGGTTTCCCTACCTCCGTGCCCCCTATCTCCTACCACAATTTCCCTCAGTCTGCCATTGTAACAGATAACACTAATCCCTTGCATGGGGGAGGCATTGTATCACTCCCGGTCAATCCCGCCCACCAGGGACAATCTCAGATCCTGATCTAACTCCCTCACAAATATCTTGCAGTGAAAAAGCAGGGAAATATCAGAATGCATATACTTCAACCTTGATAACATTGTAGCATTGTAACAATAGGTCAACTATTGACCGATACATAGTGCTGTATAAGACTGCAAAATATCCCCCTCAATAACTTTCAGATTATCTGTAAACTTATCTGTATCTGGTCGGAATCTGCAATTGGTCTACAGCGTCCACAAAATCATCATCACAACAGCTTAAATAAAATGCGCCAAAAAGGACTTCGTCCGTCAATCAGGAGACGTGGATCGGGTGCGGTCCCGTGTTCGCCTCTGCGGCTTCGGAGAGTCCCCTCTATTTCCGGCTCGACCCCCCCGGGATCTTCCAGGTGTGGGCATTAAGGCTTCTGCCCAGGTACGCTCCATATTTAGCCGGTTCCTTTTGTCTTCTCTTGACTTGCGCTGCGGACTATGTACTGGACTGTGACGCTCCTCTTGCTGTGATCTGTTCCCACAAAGCTCCGCAAGTGCGTCCTCCGCTTCCTGTGGAGTGGTGAAAACCTTGTTCCGCCCGTTCTCTTGAAACACCCGCAGGATGGCTGGGTACTGCAGGCTAAAGCGTATTCTCGCTTGGAACAGCGCGGTGCAGATCTTGCTGAAAGCTCGCCTTCGTTTTGCAACCTCCGCCGAGAAATCCTCAAATAGTAGCACTTTCATGCCCATTATTTCCAAAGGACGCGATCTGCTGCGGAAAGCTTTCATGAGTGCCACCTTGTCATTGTAATCCAACAGTTTGAAGATCACTTGTCTGGGACGATGTGAATTGTGGTCAGCTGTTGCTGGGAGGTTTCTGGGGTCCGGCCCCACTCTATGCGCCCTCTCCACCCGGCATGGACGGGGGAGACCTAAGGCTTCCGGCAATGTCCTCTCACACACTCGTTGCAAATCAGCAGATATCACCGCTTCTTTCAGCCCCACCAGTCGCAGGTTGCTCCTCCTGGAGCGGTTTTCCAGATCCTCCACCTTGTCCCCCAACTGCGCAGTAACAGACAGCACCCCTTTGAGTTTGGATTGCAGGCGTTCATTTTCATCCTCCAGCAGCGTCATACGCTGTTCTAACTCATCAGCTCTGATAGTGACTTGTGCCAGCTCCGCATGCACGCGGTTTAGAGAATCTTGCACCGTTTTTTCCAGCGCCTTTTGCAGGTCTGGCGCTATCTGTTTGGCTACTTCCCGGGCCAGGGTTACATAGTCAATGGCTACTGGAAGAGCGGACAGTACATGCTCTGCCGGGCTTGAAAGCTGGGACTGATGGTGCTGCAGCTCATCTTCCTGTGTGTATAGCAGGGTCGCAGTGGCGGGAAGCGCCGCCATCTTACCTCCCTTTACCACGGCCGCGGCTGATTCCTCCATGGCTGGCTTCTGCGCGCTTCTGAGGAGGTACCTGTCCATACAGGCACCACCGATGATGTTGCCGTGTGCAAGGCTGGTGACTTCCCTGCTGATTATCGTCGCCGTAGCGACTATTGCGAGCTTACAGGCTGGACGGGAGCGGGAGCTCAGTCACTCGCGTCCTGCATCCCCAGCGCCAGAACCGGAAGTCACTGATCCTGAGTTACATCCTATATTATACTCCAGAGCTGCACTCACTATTCTGCTGGTGGAGTCACTGTGTACATACATTACATTACTTATCCTGTACTGATCCTGAGTTACATCCTGTATTATACTCCAGAGCTGCACTCACTATTCTGCTGGTGTAGTCACTGTGTACATACATTACATTACTTATCCTGTACTGATCCTGAGTTACATCCTGTATCTCTTTATTTTATATAAATTTACAAAACATAAACTGAAAAACAAATACATAACTAATTCCATATAACCAAAAAGTCACAACCCAATTCTTATAAACAAATTTTCTTATATACATCTCTGTATATGAGAAGAGAAAACGATACCAGACCCGGCCACATACACCCCACTCTTATATACTTACATCTACACTTCATCCGAAACTAAACAATAACTAGAATATATACAAACATCATATAAACGTAATCCAAAGTACTAACAGAAAATCCCCCGACCCGCGTCAACCAAGGGCCTAAAGAAACAATATAATAATGATAATAATCAAACACCATAATAATAACAAATAAAAGAATAATAATAATAACAAATAAAATAATAATAATAATAACAAAAACAATCCAAAATATAATAATACTAATCCCAATTTTTTTTTTTTTTTTTTTTTTTTATATATATATATTTTTTAATCACACTATACACATCTTGACTTTCCCTAACCTTACCCTTCTTACCTAAACTCCACCACCCCAGCCAGCATCTCGCCTCATGTCCTCTCACGTCCGCATAGTCCAGATGCTGGCCCCCACCACCACACCCAACACCCCAGCCCAGCCCCCCGCCCCATGTCCTCCCATGTCCGCATAGTCCGGGGCTGGGTCAGGCAAACCCCCCCCCCCCGACCCCCTCCCAACCTATCTATTAACCCCCTTAAGTCTATCCCTATTCTAACAACATTTCTACATTATAATACAATACACGTCACCAACCTGTCCAAATACCAAACCATATACAAAATACACCGTACCCGAAAGCACCAAGTTCGGTCGCTTGTAAACCTTTTTCCTGCCATTTCAATCCTAAACAAAACAAAAATCTTCCAGTGCTTACCTAGCCCATCACCAGATAGAGAGAAGGGAAAGCCCCCCCCCAGCTCCCCCCCAGAGGCCAAGGTACCACGTCCACCGCTGCACCCTCCCTATCGCTTGCCCTATCTCCTTACCCTATTACTAACCCTTTCTTGACCCTATTGAAAGCTGACCCTATGCTGACCCTCACCTTTCCCTTATTCCGAGTCCTATCGCTATATTTTTTATTGGTGCCTCAGCGGAACGCAGACCCCCACCTCCAGTTGAGCACCGGTGACGACTCCCCCTCCCTCATGAAGGCAGACACATTAAGGCACCCAAAAGGAAAAGCCCCTCCAAAGACGAGAGGCTTTGGATGCTCCCAATCTGCCAACCTCCAAAGAATGCACCTTCACCAGGTCACCCATGATATTGCTAACAACCTCATCCACTAGGAGGATTTTCTTCTGGGTAGAAACTAGACATCGTGCATTCCACATAAAGTGCCTGACCACTATACTGACTAGAAACAAGGTGCAATGGTCCCTACCACCGAGGTCTCCGAACACTCCATAGGCCCACCCAGCATAGGAGAGGCTGGTTAGGCCTGGCCAACCAATGGAGGCTCCCACCCTTTTGTATACCTCTGTATTGAAAGGGCAATGAAGCAGGAAATGCTCCATGCTTTCCAGCACTCCGCCACACTCCTCCCGGGGGCAATCCCGATCATCAGAGCTTCTGCACTTTAGATTGTCCCTCACATACAGTCTCCCATGGAAGCAACGCCAAGCCAGATCCCAAAACTTCTGGGGAATCCTCGCTGAATTTAAAAGTTTTAATCCCACCCCGAGGTCACTACTTGGGCAGTCTTTGAGCGCCAGGGGCTTCTGGAAGTGGGTCATCAGGACCCTCCTGTCAAGAAATTTTCTCGACATGGTCCTGATCTCCCACACCTCCAGACCCCACCGGCGAACAATCTTCAGCGCCAGGGTGGCATAAGCCGGGAGATGTCCGTGAGGTGTACGCAGGTCTTTCACTTGCCCTCTTCTCTCCCATTCCTGGAAGAAAGGCCGAAACCACCCCCTGCAGGAGGATATCCACCAAGGAGCCCTCTCTTGCCAGAGGTTTGCCAGGTTGATCTTAACAAAGGTGTTCACTAGGAACACCACCGGGTTAACCATACCTAACCCGCCTAGTGTCCTTGGTAGGTAAGTAACCTCCCTCTTGATTAGGTTGAGCCTGTTCCCCCATAACAGCTGGAAGAACAGGCTATAGACCCGAGTCCAGAGAGGTTCTGGCAAGATGCACACACTGCCCAGGTAAAGCAACATGGGCACCAGGTAGGCCTTGGCCAAGTGAACCCTTTCCCTCAGGGTTAAGGACCAACCCTTCCATTGGTCGACCTTCTGGGCAACTAGATTCAGCCTATCCTCCCAGTTCTTCTTGGGGTAATCACCCGGGCCAAATTCGACTCCTAAGATCTTAGCAGACCCCTGAGGCTCTGGAAGGGTGTCCGGGAGATCAAAACCAGGATCTCCTCCTCCCAGCCAGAGACTTTTGCACTTATCCCGGTTGATCTTGGACCCAGATGCCAATGAGTAACGCTCCACTTCCGACATCACCCACTCTGCCTCCCCTCTCGAGGAGACAAAAATGGAGACGTCGTCTGCGTACGCAACCACCCTCTGAGTGGCCTCCGGCCCCTCCAGGCCGGCCCCGACTCCCGCCAATGGCCCACGATCGATCCTTTTAAGAAAAGGATCAATTGCGAACGCATATAGCAAAGGGCTCAAGGGACAACCCTGGCGGACACCAGACCCAACCTCAAAGGGGGTTCCAACCCAACCGTTCACCAGCGCAAAAGTCTCAGCCCCAGTGTATAAGGTCTGTAGCCAATTGACAAACCCCCCCGGTAGGCCGTACCTCAGAAGGACCGACCAGAGGTACTCGTGGTCCACCCGGTCAAAAGCCTTGGCCTGGTCCAAGGACAGGATGTACCCCTCCCACCGACCAGAATTTCCCTGCTCCACTGCCTCTCTGACACTGAGGACAGCACTAAATGTGCTACGGCCTGGAACAGAGCAATGCTGGACCGGCGAAAGGAGCCGGGATGCAAACTTCACCAGCCGATTAAACAGCACCTTTGCGAGAACCTTTCTGTCCGTATTGAGCAGCGCTATGGGACGCCAATTCTCAATACGGGTCGAGTCTTTACCCTTCGATAAAACGATCAAGGCCGACCTCCTCATTGACATTGGCAAAGTACCCGAGGAAAGGCACTCATTAAACACCTCAGTCAAGAGGGGAACTAGGGTTCCTTTAAAAGTCTTATAAAACTCGGATGTTAAGCCATCCGGCCCTGGCGATTTTTTGAGGGCAAGCCCATCAATCGCCAATCCCACTTCCTCTTCCTTGATCGAATCTATCAAAACACCGAGAGAGGGGTCTACCCCTGGCTCAGGGATGGTTTCAGCCAGGAAAGCCGACATCTCGTCTCGGTTTGGATCTTGCTTCCCCAAGAGGTGCGAGTAGAAGGATCTGACGACCTCCAAGATCCCTGATTTGGATCTCTTCAGAGATCCTGTACTATCAATCAGTCCTGTCACAACCTTACGACTCACTGACATCTTACAGTTCCTGTAGGGGTCGGGCGAGCGGTACCTCCCGAAATCCCTCTCAAGAACTAAAGATGTGTGCCTATCATACTGACACCTCCTGAGCAAAGCTTTCACCACGGAGATCTCCTCCCCACTACCCCCGGTTGAGACCAGATGTTCGAGTTTCCTCCTCAGTTCCTGATATAGGCGGTACCTACTCATGGACCTGAGGCTCGAGAGCCTGCGGAAAAATCCTGCCACCCGGACTTTAAACAACTCCCACCACTCAGACTTCGTACCACTGAGATCCAACAAAGGTACCTGGCTCTGAAGAAAATCCTCAAAGGCCTGTCTTATCTCCGCTTCTTCCAAGAGAGTAGAATTCAGCCTCCATATACCTCTTCCCATCTGGAGGGACTCTGCAATGTTCAAAGAGAAAATAATCATACAGTGATCGGAGAACTCCACCTCAACAACGGACACTGGTGAAGAGATGGCTTCCTCCTTCAAAAAAAACCTGTCTATCCTAGACCTACAACTACCTCTACGATAGGTGAAACCCGAGTGGCCTGGGGTATGCCTGATGTGGATATCCACCAGGCGAGCATCGCTAACTATATTTTTTAATGCTACACTATCGTAGGTCAATTTTTTATCTCCGGAACCTCCTCTATCTCGGGGTCTCATGACAGTATTGAAGTCCCCTCCAAAGATAACTTGTCGACCTGAAAAAAGGAAAGGCTTAATCCTCATGAAGAGACTTTTACGGTCCCATTTGCTCTGGGGTCCGTATATATTGATTAGTCTTAATTCCTGTCCCCTCATGAGGACATCTAAGATCAAGCACCTCCCCATTTCTAACTCAATCATCCGTCGGCATGTTACCGGTGCGGTGAAAAGGACCGCCACTCCGCTATAGGGCTCAGCCGCAAGAGACCAGTAGGAGGGCCCGCGTCGCCACTCCCTCCTAGATTTAACGACGTCTGCCAAAAGTGACAGCCTGGTCTCCTGCAAAAACAAAATGTCGGCTTCAACTCGGCCAAGAAAATCAAAGGCTGCAAATCTCGCCCTATCTGACTTAATGCTGGCAACGTTAATTGATGCCAGCGTCAACGGAGTGGGTGCCGCCATCATGGATGTTTGAGTTAGACGGCTTTCTTCTTCCCACCCCCCCCCCCTCTATCTGATGAGGACCCCCCTTCTTTGCCTCGCTTCTTGCAAACTGAGGAGTCCATATTCACCACCCTATTCCCATCTTCATCCCCAAGTACCGGGTCAACCTCCCCCTCTGGGGGCAACGGCCCCTGCAGTAGGGGAGGCTCAACGACTCTAGGGTGCCCTACCATGCCCTCCCTCTTAGTATGAGAGGCTGGAATGTCCACGAGAGCATGGTATCGATCAGTAGAGCGCACCAGGGGGGTACAGGATTTACCTTCCTGGGCCAGGGCGGGGCCAGATGTATTTGGCCCTTGGGTTTTGCCCGGTGTCCCTTTTGCTGTAGGCTGAGTCCTCTCTTCCTCTCCCACACTTTCATAGTGGGAGGACTGAGAGTCCTCAGCCCTCTGCTCCCTTTGGATCCTCCTCATCTCCCCATTCAATTCGGCCTCCCCAGGGGCATCAGATTCAGGGGGGGCATCCAGATCCGAATCAGAGGTTGTCCCAGTTTCCTGGAGCGCCCTCCAAATCCTCTCCTTCCTTCGCTTCTCCGCCCTTCTCTGGCGAGAAGGGGGACCCTTCTTTGCATTCTTCCCTTGCCCCTGTGCACCATCGTCCCTGCCCGCACCCTCACCCACGGAGGCCTCCCTCCTTTCATCCTCCGCAGGTTTGGAACAAGCATTGACAACAGAGCGAGGACACCGACTGAACGGGTGACCTAAGTCACCACACAGGTTGCACCGAATACGGTCACACGATGCGGCTAGATGACCAATCCCCCCACAATGAGCACACTTCTGCACCTTGCAGCCTGCACTCAAATGTGAGGGGTCGCCACACCGGTGACACAACTTCGGCTGCCCCTGGTAGAAGACAAGGATCCGATCTCTTCCCAGGAAAGCAGACGATGGTATGTGGGACACCGTCTGTCCCAGACGCTTTAATTTAACCATGAACGTCCAGGCCCCTGACCAGATGCCAAACTCATCCATGTTCTTCCGTGGCATCTCTACTACCTCTCCGTACCTTCCCAACCAGGTCATGATATCAATACAAGAGAGTGACTCATTACGGGTAAGAACGGTCACTCTCTTGGGACCACTTTGGCGAGAAATTGCTTGTGCAGCAAAGTCTCGCCAGCCAGGCTCGTCCTTCATCAGCTCGTAGTTCCCCCAGAAGACCTCAAGGCCCCCTAGGTGAACAAAGCTGATGTCAAACTCGACCGAGCCATGAGGATGTATCAAGGCAAAGATGTCACTCGCCTTGAAGCCCATCCCCAGCAGCAGCTCCACCACCCTCTTTCTGGGAGGGCACGCATCATTGCCACGCCACCGGAGACGGACCACATTCCTCCTGGCTACAGCCTGCCCGGCTGTTGGGAGCGACCACTGATCTCCTCGTTGCTCTCGGAAGGCATTTAGACCATATCTGTCTATCCAGAAAGACAGGTCCTTCTGCACTCCCCCTATGGTTAGGGTTTGCTTTCCCTCTCTTAAAGCGTCCAAGAGATGTTGTTGCAAGTTACCGTCCCCGGACCTTTAGGATGAAGATGGGTGGGCCCGCTGTCCCCCCGCTGCCACACCAGCATAAGACCTGCCGGATGTCACAGCAAGAGGAGCGCCAGGCCCATTGCCCCTGGTTGATACCCCATCCCCACCACCCACCACCTCACCACCTACAGACACAGCACTCAACACCCCATTACCAGCAGACACTCCAGCAACTTTATTTGCAGACACCTGCATACCCCCAGCAGTTCCCACATCCACAGCCGCAACTTTTTTATTTAACCCACCAGGTCCCCCTGCAGTCATCCTTCTGGCCAGGCCTGGTTCTATGTTCTGTATTTTTGCTGTACATTTTGTGTGGGTAGACACTGCTTCAGTCTCCGCATCATCAGGCACCTTTGCAGGGACGCCACCAGATGTTATAAGCGGTGTCCCCGCTGTGCCCTCCGCCTCATTAACCTCCATCTTTTCTATGTGCGGAACATTTTTGGGAAAGGGGCCACCGCCGCCCCCGACGCCAGCAGCCCCCTTCTCGCCTACACCACTTTTCAGTGATGCGGACGAAGGAGCCACTGATGTCACTGGAGCCGCCTCCGGCGCCGGACCACTCCCCCCTCCCACAGAGGAGTGGCCAACAGAGCCGGAGCCCCCTCTGTGACCGCCCTTGTCCGGAACGTCTGACGGCTTTACTGCGACACCGACAGACTTCCGGCTTTCAGACACCACATCCGGTTTCTGGTTTACCCGTTCTCCAGACCGCTGACTCGCATCAGAGACCAGTTTCCCGGGCTCGCCATTAACCGGACACGGGGACACACCCCCTGGCGTCACCAGGCCACCAGTACCGCCCCCTTTGCAGGGGTTGGCGTCCGGCGCCATTTTGACCACCACGTGTTCTAATGCCGGACCCGTAACACTCTCCCCGCATTCCCGCTCCAGCCCCACTGCAGAGGCTTGAGCTGGGGGTCTTGCGGGACCTGCGCCCTGATCCTGACTTTCATCTGGCTCAGAGCACAGGAAGGATCTTGCTGTATACACCATTTTAAATGAACCTTCAGCAGATTTTTTTTCCTTTGTCTTTTTTTTCTTCTTAAATTTTTTTTTCTTTTGCTTTTCCTCCTCTGCGGGTAACTCCGCACCAAAACAAAATCCCTGGAAGGATACCGGCGACTCCACGTTACGGATCTGTGTAAGTAATCCTGGAGGCCGCTCACTGTCAGTATCAAAACTCTCCTGATTTCTCCCAGCTGTGAGTCCACCCTCCTCCTCCTCACTGCTCCTGGGTGCATCAGAATCTGAGCCTTCTCTGGACTTTGCATTCTCATGCTCCATTTTCTCCCCCACAATTTCCTTTGCTGTGTCTGGGGCTCTGCTGTCTTCCTCCACACTTTCTATTTTTATAGGTTCTGCCATCTCGGCAAACCTCTCTTCATTTTTTAATTTTTCACCAAACACCCCTCCGCCTGCCAAAATCTCCTCACGTCTCTCTTCCACTTCTTTTATTTCCTCCAACAAGGATTTCACATTTAAAAGGTATCGGGACCTCTTACCTCCTGAGGCTTTTGCAGCTCTTCCTCTGGCGACCGCCAAGTCCGCACGGAGCCGTTGCAGCGACTTCCTGAGGTCCCGATACTCCTCCAACCGCATAGCCAGACGGGAGCTGAAGTTCTCCACCGTCTCTCCGGTCCTCAGCTGTCCCCATTCCTCCACACGACCGTCATCCAAATGTCCGGACGGCGCTGGTCCTTCTCCAGATGACAACACCTCGATCACCCTGCCGGACCGCGTCTCCATACCCTTATCCAGGGTTCCAGCGTCAGGGGGAGCCAGGACAGCCTTGCCCCGAGATGATCTCCTCACCCCCGCGACTGTTTGCATATTCCCAGCCAGCTGGGATGACCCTCTACCCCCCGCTGGCATGCTCCGGGAGGTAGAGGTCTGAGGCTCCATCCTAGGATGGAACCCCCCTCAGGGTACTTTCCAAGCCCAGGCAGATGGTATGAGGCCTGGGCAGATAGAATAAGGAAAGTCCCTGGATCCAAGGCCTGCACGGTAGTCTCAGCAGCTCTCTCCACACCTCCTACTCCACCCACTCCAGAGCTGCACTGACTATTATGCTGGTGGAGTCACTGTGTACATACATTACATTACTTATCCTATACTGATCCTGAGTTACATCCTGTATTATACTCCAGAGCTGCACTCAATATTCTGCTGGTGTAGTCGCTGTGTACATACATTACATTACTTATCCTGTACTGCTCCTGAGTTACATCCTGTATTATACTCCAGAGCTGCACTCACTATTATGCTGGTGGAGTCACTGTGTACATACATTACATTACTTATCCTATACTGATCCTGAGTTACATCCTGTATTATACTCCAGAGCTGCACTCAATATTCTGCTGGTGTAGTCGCTGTGTACATACATTACATTACTTATCCTGTACTGCTCCTGAGTTACATCCTGTATTATACTCCAGAGCTGCAGTCCCTATTCTGCTGGTGGAGTCACTGTGTACATACATTACATTACTTATCCTGCACTGATCCTGAGTTATATCCTGTATTATACTCCAGAGCTGCACTCACTATTCTGCTGGTGGAGTCACTGTGTATATACATTACTTATCCTGTACTGATCCTGAGTTATATCCTGTATTATACTCCAGAGCTGCACTCACTATTCTGCTGGTGGAGTCACTGTGTACATACATTACATTACTTATCCTGTACTGCTCCTGAGTTACATCTTGTATTATACTCCAGAGCTGCACTCACTATTCTGCTGGTGTAGTCACTGTGTACATGACATTACTTATCCTGTACTGATCCTGAGTTATATCCTGTATTATACTCCAGAGCTGCACTCACTATTCTGCTGGTAGAGTCACTGTGTACATACATTACTTATCCTGTACTGCTCCTGAGTTACATCCTGTATTATACTCCAGAGCTGCACTCACTATTCTGCTGGTGTAGTCACTGTGTACATGACATTACTTATCCTGTACTGATCCTGAGTTACATCCTGTATTATACTCCAGAGCTGCACTCACTATTCTGCAGGTGGAGTCACTGTGTACATACATTACTTATCCTGTACTGATCCTGAGTTACATCCTGTATTATACTCCAGAGCTGCACTCACTATTCTGCAAGCTTCAGGTTTAAAATATCTCAGCATCTCCTGAAATAGCAAACAAAAATTGTGTTATTTTGTTTTGAATGACTAAACAACTTTCTTTATAAAAATGTCAGACCCGTTATTCAGCATCACATTAGGATGTTTATACATAAGGGAAGATGAACTGCTATGGGATGAGGTTCCTTTAAGTGTCACATTATTAAAAATTCAATGACATGCTAATTTTCATATAGTGACACAGAAATAGCACAGAATACAAGTTTCTTAATCAGCTTCTCCCCTTTAATGTGTGTCATTGCAGCTCCAGAACCAATCACTTTCTGCTCTCATAATATTATCATTTTATAGTTATTGCACTCCGTCTTATTACAGCCACAAACAATTACCATTCCTCCACATCGTGGGAGTGACATCAATATGCTGTGCAATTATACAATAATGAAATTGCTTTTGTGAGAGATTGTTTGTTTTTAATTTTGTACGGGAACCTCAAGACATACTAATGTTCCTTCCCATCAGCCGTCTGCGGCAATCAGTTAGAGGGATCGGGCGGCCTATATGGACCTCTCTCTATAGGACTGCAAGGCTCACGTTCTGAATTAACCTTACTGTTAAAGGGACACCAAACCTAAAGTCTAATTTTTATCTGCTCTGATGTTGGATCTGATCTGTTGCTCTCTGTTATCGGCCATAAAAGGCTTGACTGTACTGTTCTTCATTGGGATAACTGACTGGAAGGCAAGAAAAATCCCTGCCTTTATGATCCCTATGTTATGTCACATACTTCATGTTCTTAGGACTTCCATTGAAATTCCTACTATACTATAATACTGCCTCCTATATAAAAGAATATAATTACTATAATACTGCCCCCTATATACAAGAATATAACTACTATAATACTGCTCCCTATATACAAGAATATAACTACTATAATACTGCCCCTGTATACAAGAATATAACTACTATAATACTGCCTCTATATACAAGAATATAACTACTATAATACTGCCCCCTATATACAAGAATATAATTACTATAATACTGCTCCTATATACAAGAATATAACTACTATAATACTGCTCCCTATATACAAGAATATAACTACTATAACACTGCTCCTATATACAAGAATATAACTATTATAATACTGCTCCTATATACAAGAATATAACTACTATAATACTGCCTCCTATATACAAGAATATAACTACTATAATACTGCCCCTATATACAAGAATATAACTACTATAATACTGCCTCCTATATACAAGAATATAACTACTATAATACTGCTCCCTATATACAAGAATATAACTACTATAATACTGCCTCCTATATACAAGAATATAACTACTATAATACTGCTCCTATATACAAGAATATATCTACTATAATACTGCCCCTATATACAAGAATATAACTACTATAATACTGCCCCTATACACAAGAATATAACTACTATAATACTGCCCCCTATATACAAGAATATAACTACTATAATACTGCCCCCTATATACAAGAATATAACTACTATAATACTGCCCCATATACAAGAATATAACTACTATAATACTGCCCCTATATACAAGAATATAACTACTATAATACTGCCCCTATATACAAGAATATAACTACTATAATACTGCCCCCTATATACAAGAATATAACTACTATAATACTGCCTCCTATATACAAGAATATAACTACTATAATACTGCCTCTATATACAAGAATATAATTACTATAATACTGCTCCTATATACAAGAATATAACTACTATAATACTGCCCCTATATACAAGAATATAACTACTATAATACTGCCCCTATATACAAGAATATAACTACTATAATCCTGCTCCTATATACAAGAATATAACTACTATAATACTACCCCCTATATACAAGAATATAACTACTATAATACTGCTCCTATATACAAGAATATAACTACTATAATACTGCTCCTATATACAAGAATATAACTACTATAATACTGCCCCCTATATACAAGAATATAACTACTATAATACTACCCCCTATATACAAGAATATAACTACTAGAATACTGCCCCTATATACAAGAATATAACTACTATAATACTGCCCCCTACATACAAGAATATAACTACTATAATACTGCTCCTATATACAAGAATATAACTACTATACTACTGCCCCCTATATACAAGAATATAACTACTAGAATACTGCCCCTATATACAAGAATATAACTACTATAATACTGCCCCCTACATACAAGAATATAACTACTATAATACTGCTCCTATATACAAGAATATAACTACTATACTACTGCCCCCTATATACAAGAATATAACTACTATAATACTGCCCCTATATACAAGAATATAACTACTATATTACTGCCCCTATGTACATGAATATAACTACTATAATACTGCCCCCTATATACAAGAATATAACTACTATAATACTGCCCCTATATAGAAGAATATAACTACTATAATACTGCCTCCTATATACAAGAATATAACTACTATAATACTGCCCCTATATACAAGAATATAACTACTATAATACTGCCCCTATATACAAGAATATAACTACTATAATACTGCCCCCTACATACAAGAATATAACTACTATAATACTGCTCCTATATACAATAATACTATAATACTGCCCCTATATACAAGAATATAACTACTATATTACTGCTCCTATATACAAGAATATAACTACTATAATACTGCTCCTATATACAAGAATATAACTACTATAATACTGCTCCTATATACAAGAATATAACTACTATAATACTGCCCCCTATATACAAGAATATAACTACTATAATACTGCCCCTATATACAAGAATATAACTACTATAATACTGCCCTCTATATACAAGAATATAACTACTATAATACTGCCCCCTATATACAATAGAACTACTATAATACTGCCCCCTATATACAAGAATATAACTACTATAATACTGCTCCTATATACAAGAATATAACTACTATAATACTGTCCCCTATATACAAGAATATAACTACTATAATACTGTCCCTATATACAAGAATATAACTACTATAATACTGCCCCTATATACAAGAATATAACTACTATAATACTGCTCCTATATAACTATTATAATACTGCTCCCTATATACAAGAATATAACTACTATAATA
Organism: Rhinoderma darwinii; assembly: GCF_050947455.1. Lineage (NCBI taxonomy): Eukaryota > Metazoa > Chordata > Amphibia > Anura > Rhinodermatidae > Rhinoderma > Rhinoderma darwinii. Next base: position 6,221,371 of record NC_134698.1, on the reverse strand, counting down.
CTGCTCCTATATACAAGAATATCACTACTATAATACCGCCCCTATATACAAGAATATCACTACTATAATACTGCTCCTATATACAAGAATATAACTACTATAATACTGCCCCTATATACAAGAATACAACTACTATAATAATGCCACTATATACAAGAATATAACTACTATAATACTGTTCTTATATACAAGAATATAACTACTATAATACTGCCCCCTATATACAAGAATATAACTACTATAATACTGCCACTATATACAAGAATATAACTACTATAATACTGCTCCTATATACAAGAATATAACTACTATATTACTGCCCCTATAAACAAGAATATAACTACTATAATACTGCCCCTATATACAAGAATATAACTACTATAATACTGCCCCCTATATACAAGAATATAACTACTATAATACTGCCCCCTATATACAAGAATATAACTACTATAATACTGCTCCTATATACAAGAATATAACTACTATAATACTGCTCCAATATACAAGAATATAACTACTATAATACTGCCCCCTATATACAAGAATATAACTACTATAATACTGCCCCTATATACAAGAATATAACTACTATAATACTGCCCCCTATATACAAGAATATAACTACTATAATACTGCTCCTATATACAAGAATATAACTACTATAATACTGCCCCTATATACAAGAATATAACTACTATAATACTAACTCTATATACAAGAATATAAGTACTATTATACTGCCTCCTATATACAGGAATATAACTACTATAATACTACCCCCTATATATAAGAATATAACTACTATAATACTGCCCCTATATACAAGAATATAACTACTATAATACTGCTCCCTATATACAAGAATATAACTACTAATACTGCCCCTATATACAAGAATATAACTACTATAATACTGCCCCCTATATACAAGAATATAACTACTATAATACTGCCCCTATATACAAGAATATAACTACTATAATACTTCCCCCTATATACAAGAATATAACTACTATAATACTGCCCCTATATACAAGAATATAACTACTATAATACTGCCCCCTATATACAAGAATATAACTACTATAATACTGCTCCTATATACAAGAATATAACTACTATAATACTGCTCCTATATACAAGAATATAACTACTATAATACTGCCCCTATATACAAGAATATAACTACTATAATACTGCCCCTATATACAAGAATATAACTACTAAAATACTGCTCCTATATACAAGAATATAACTAATATAATACTGCTCCCTATATACAAGAATATAACTACTATAATACTGCTCCTATATACAAGAATATATCTACTATAATACTGCCCCCTATATACAAGAATATAACTACTATAATACTGCTCCTATATACAAGAATATAACTACTATAATACTGCTCCTATATACAAGAATATAACTACTATAATACTGCTCCCTATATACAAGAATATAACTACTATAATACTGCCCCTATATAGAAGAATATAACTACTATATTACTGCTACTATATACAAGAATATAACTACTATAATACTGCCCCCTATATACAAGAATATAACTACTATAATACTGCCCCTATATACAATAATCTAACTACTATAATACTGCCCCCTATATACAAGAATATAACTACTATAATACTGCTCCCTATATACAAGAATATAACTACTATAATACTGCCCCTATATACAAGAATATAACTACTATAATACTGCCCCTATATACAAGAATATAACTACTATATTACTGCTCCTATATACAAGAATATAACTACTATAATACTGCCCCCTATATACAAGAATATAACTACTATAATACTGCTCACTATATACAAGAATATAACTACTAGAATACTGCTCCTATATACAAGAATAGAACTACTATAATACTGCTCCTATATACAAGAATATAACTACTATAATACTGCGCCTATATACAAGAATATAACTACTACAATACAGCCTCCTATGTACAAGAATATAACTACTATAATACTGCCCCTATATACAAGAATATAACTACTATAATACTGCTCCTATATACAAGAATATAGCTACTATAATACTGCCCCCTATATACAAGAATACAACTACTATAATACTGCTCCTATATACAAGAATAAAACTACTATAATACTGCCCCTATATACAAGAATATAACTACTATAATACTAACCCTATATACAAGAATATAAGTACTATTATACTGCCTCCTATATACAGGAATATAACTACTATAATACTACCCCCTATATATAAGAATATAACTACTATAATACTGCCCCTATATACAAGAATATAACTACTATAATACTGCTCCTATATAACTATTATAATACTGCTCCCTATATACAAGAATATAACTACTATAATACTGCTCCTATATACAAGAATATCACTACTATAATACCGCCCCTATATACAAGAATATCACTACTATAATACTGCTCCTATATACAAGAATATAACTACTATAATACTGCTCCTATATACAAGAATATAACTACTATAATACTGCCTCCTATATACAAGAATATAACTACTATAATACTGCCCCTATATACAAGAATACAACTACTATAATACTGCCCCTATATACAAGAATATAACTACTATAATACTGCCCCCTATATACAAGAATATAACTACTATAATACTGCCACTATATACAAGCATATAACTACTATAATACTGCTCCTATATACAAGAATATAACTACTATATTACTGCCCCTATAAACAAGAATATAACTACTATAATACTGCCCCTATATACAAGAATATAACTACTATAATACTGCCCCCTATATACAAGAATATAACTACTATAATACTGCCCCCTATATACAAGAATATAACTACTATAATACTGCTCCTATATACAAGAATATAACTACTATAATACTGCTCCAATATACAAGAATATAACTACTATAATACTGCCCCCTATGTACATGAATATAACTACTATAATACTGCCCCCTATATACAAGAATATAACTACTATAATACTGCCCCTATATAGAAGAATATAACTACTATAATACTGCCCCTATATACAAGAATATAACTACTATAATACTAACCCTATATACAAGAATATAAGTACTATTATACTGCCTCCTATATACAGGAATATAACTACTATAATACTGCCCCTATATACAAGAATATAACTACTATAATACTGCCCCCTATATACAAGAATATAACTACTATAATACTGCCCCTATATACAAGAATATAACTACTATAATACTGCCCCCTATATACAAGAATATAACTACTATAATACTGCTCCTATATACAAGAATATAACTACTATAATACTGCCCCTATATACAAGAATATAACTACTAATACTTCCCTATATACAAGAATATAACTACTATAATACTGCCCCCTATATACAAGAATATAACTACTATAATACTGCCCCTATATACAAGAATATAACTACTATAACACTGCCCCCTATATACAAGAATATAACTACTATAATGCTGCCCCTATATACAAGAATATAACTACTATAATACTGCCCCCTATATACAAGAATATAACTACTATACTACTGCCCCCTATATACAAGAATATAACTACTATAATACTGCTCCTATATACAAGAATAAACTACTATAATACTGCTCCTATATACAAGAATATAACTACTATAATACTGCCCCTATATACAAGAATATAACTACTATAATACTGCCCCTATATACAAGAATATAACTACTAAAATACTGCTCCTATATACAAGAATATAACTAATATAATACTGCTCCCTATATACAAGAATATAACTACTATAATACTGCTCCTATATACAAGAATATATCTACTATAATACTGCCCCTATATACAAGAATATAACTACTATAATACTGCTCCTATATACAAGAATATAACTACTATAATACTGCTCCTATATACAAGAATATAACTACTATAATACTGCTCCCTATATACAAGAATATAACTACTATAATACTGCCCCTATATAGAAGAATATAACTACTATATTACTGCTCCTATATACAAGAATATAACTACTATAATACTGCCCCCTAAATACAAGAATATAACTACTATAATACTGCCCCTATATACAATAATCTAACTACTATAATACTGCCCCCTATATACAAGAATATAACTACTATAATACTGCTCCCTATATACAAGAATATAACTACTATAATACTGCCCCTATATACAAGAATATAACTACTATAATACTGCCCCTATATACAAGAATATAACTACTATTTTACTGCTCCTATATACAAGAATATAACTACTATAATACTGCCCCCTATATACAAGAATATAACTACTATAATACTGCTCACTATATACAAGAATATAACTACTATAATACTGCTCCTATATACAAGAATATAACTACTATAATACTGCTCCTATATACAAGAATATAACTACTATAATACTGCGCCTATATACAAGAATATAACTACTACAATACAGCCTCCTATATACAAGAATATAACTACTATAATACTGCCCCTATATACAAGAATATAACTACTATAATACTGCTCCTATATACAAGAATATAACTACTATAATACTGCCCCCTATATACAAGAATACAACTACTATAATACTGCTCCTATATACAAGAATAAAACTACTATAATACTGCCCCTATATACAAGAATATAACTACTATAATACTAACCCTATATACAAGAATATAACTACTAATACTGCCCCTATATGCAAGAATATAACTACTATAATACTGCCCCCTATATACAAGAATATAACTACTATAATACTGCCACTATATACAAGAATATAACTACTATAATACTGCCCCCTATATACAAGAATATAACTACTATAATACTGCCCCTATATACAAGAATATAACTACTATAATACTGCCCCCTATATACAAGAATATAACTACTATAATACTGCTCCTATATACAAGAATATAACTACTATAATACTGCTCCTATATACAAGAATATAACTACTATAATACTGCTCCCTATATACAAGAATATAACTACTATAATACTGCCCCTATATAGAAGAATATAACTACTATATTACTGCTCCTATATACAAGAATATAACTACTATAATACTGCCCCCTATATACAAGAATATAACTACTATAATACTGCCCCTATATACAATAATCTAACTACTATAATACTGCCCCTATATACAAGAATATAACTACTATAATACTGCCCCTATATACAAGAATATAACTACTATATTACTGCTCCTATATACAAGAATATAACTACTATAATACTGCCCCCTATATACAAGAATATAACTACTATAATACTGCTCACTATATACAAGAATATAACTACTATAATACTGCTCCTATATACAAGAATATAACTACTATAATACTGCGCCTATATACAAGAATATAACTACTATAATACAGCCTCCTATATACAAGAATATAACTACTATAATACTGCCCCTATATACAAGAATATAACTACTATAATACTGCTCCTATATACAAGAATATAACTACTATAATACTGCCCCCTATATACAAGAATATAACTACTATAATACTGCTCCTATATACAAGAATAAAACTACTATAATACTGCTCCCTATGTACAAGAATATAACTACTATAATACTGCTCCTATATAACTACTATAATGCTGCCCCCTATGGATTAGTAAATGGATAAAAGTTTCTTCTTGACTAGGGCTACTTGCTGTCAGTTAACTAGTTATTAGTGACCTCAGTGAGAGGACGCAGTTTTATTCTGTAGGAATACCCTGAGTGAATCATTTCTATTTATTTTTTTTACATACTTAATTGACTCCAGCAAGACCTGAATTTTCTATTTATATCTAACCGGTCGCTGAAGAATCTGCTCAAAGGGATCCCAGGATATATATTTATACAACTCCGAAAACGGCATCCAATTATACGAACGCAAAAGATGAAAGTACAGAAAATTGCATAATGATTATAAAGCTCTTCCACTTCCGAGGCTACAGTCGTCTGTGAACTGCCAGACCCGGTTTTCACATATTCTCTGTTTTATGATCACTCCCTTAAAGCAGAATTTTCCTTCCACGCGCTGATCGCTCCGAGCTGCCTCTGTACTTGGGTATAGAGGAGGATAAAACCGGATTGTTTTGATTCCACAAAAACGAATACCTCTCCTCCCCCGCCCCCTTCGCTTCCTGAAAAGAATAATTTTTCTTCCTTTTTTTTTACATTCGGTTGTATTAGCCATGTATGAATGTGTTCACTCCAATAGAGCTGAGCTGCAATACCAGACACAACCCGTGGACAGGTGTGGCGCTGTTTTAGGAAAAAAATAATCCATGTCTTTCTAATCCTGGACACCCCCTTTAATAAATTAACCCGAGTCACGTTTCAAGGCTCTATAAAAAGTCGGACATTGACTTACACAGCAGTCACCTATAGGTGGCACTAGAGAGACCTTTCTTCTCCCGTTGGATAGCTATTTTGCATATATCGAAGATCGCTAATACGAATATCTACTCGTGTCAATAAACCTTAAAGGAGTTGTCCAGGATTAGAAAAGCATGATTGTTTTTGTCCATAAACAGCGCCACACCTGTTCATAGGTGGTGTCTGGTATTGCAGCTAAGCTCGATTGTAGTGAATGGACAGGTGTGGCGCGGTTTTTAGGAGAATGCAGACATTTTTTTCTAATCTGTGCAACCCCTTAACGACCACTCGCTGTCTTTCGATGGCGGGCAGTGCAGGTCCTTAGTCTACAGTGACATCTTTCGGCGGGGGAGCCCTCTGCAGTCAACCCCGGGGACCTAGAAAGGACCCCAGGGCTGCCTGCTCAGTATGCCTGCTGTTAGGCATAGTGACACAGTGTAATGTAATAGTAAACAGGAGGGTGCTAATACATTATAAGTAAAAAATAAAGTTGTAATAAAAAATGTATAAAAATAAAAAAGTCATTATTTAGCGTAAAATACATTTTACTGCCCATACGTTACATAAAAACAAACCTACACATATTATATATCTACACGACCGTAATAACCTCAAGAATTCATTTAACAGGTTATTTAGTGTAAAACATGAACGGGTTAAAAAAAACTAAAAAAACAATGCTGAAAATCACTTTTTCCTATATTCACACCATAAACATAAAGAATATATAATAGAGAGAAAAAAAAATTCTCTACCCCCCAACCTGTGCAAAAAAAAAAAATGCAAATTCTCCTGAATTAAACAAGGCCTCATACAGCCACGTCAATGAAAAAAAAAAAAAAGTTATGGCAAAAACTAAAGAATTCAGCTGTCATTAAAGGGGTTGTCTCAACATTAAATGTTATGCCCCTAGCCACAGGATAGGTGATGACATGCTTATCGGTGGGGATCCGACTGCCGGGACCCTCACCGATCACGAGAACATGGGTCCCGTTCCTTTGAATTAATGGAGCGTCAAGTTGAGCATGGGCACTGCCGTTCCATTCACTGTCTGGGACTGGCCAAGTACTGCGCTTGGCTATCTCCGGCAGTGCCATAGAGAATGAATGGAGCGGCAGTGTTCATGCTCAACCTGCGGTTTGTTATTTGGCGGAACAGGTCCCCCGTGATCGGTGGGGGTCCTAGCGGTCGGACCTCCACCGATCAGCATGTTATCACCTATCAGGACTCCCGTTCTCGTGATCGGTGGGGGTCCCAGCGGTCGGACCTCCACCGATCAGCATGTTATCACCTATCCTGTGGTTAGTGGGTAACATTTAATCTTGAGACAACCCCTTTTAAGGCCTTTTCAGGCCTGGTTATTAAGGGGTTAAGACACCCCTTACCATCTGGATCTCTGCAAGGTGAATCAAAGGTATAATGACCTAAAAAAAATAAAACCGTGGCTGTTTAACAGCGGAGCCTCTATTGCCTTGCGACAAGACATTAAACCCCCTGAATAAATATCATTCTGATTACTTTGTATTATTTTGATCAGTACAGATGGATCTTCGCGTCGCTGTGCGCACTGCGGGAGCCCCTGTGGAGCCTGCAGCGCTCTCTGGGAGAAGAAGAGGGAAAAAAATGAACCGTCAGATTGTGCAGATCCGGGGAGATAATTTTATCTGAAGTCAAGAAAACCGATCTTTAATTTCACCCACACCCCCGCAGCCGGCCGCCCGGGGGACAGCGCTCGGTGTGAGAACCAGTTGGTTTGTTGAGAGTTTCATTTTTTTTGGCGGCGATTCAGCAGGATAGCTGCGTATCTTATCTCGTGTGCCTGGCTACATATGCAAAAGGATTGTTTGGCTGTCTTTTGTCAAAGTGGCAGCTTCGCTCGACAGGATTTATGGCCGTCTACCAACACGGCGAATTAATACAGCGTAATCCATCTATTATTTAATATTCTGTCCTTTAGTGTCTATATTGGAAGTAACCGATTCGTTACATCGGAGGAGATTTCACCTTCACTACACAGGAGAGGCTTTTCTTATATCTGTGTCTTGAAGGGAGGCGGCAGATTTATAGCAGCCGTTTCTAAATCACACTAACCGTTAAGAATCCGCTAATACAGAGAATCATTCCTCTAATCCAGCATCTGATGGTCCGCCAGTTCTTCGGAGCAACAATATATAGCAGGGTCGTCCAGTTTTAATCAAATAATTAGGGACAAGGGGCGATTAGGCCCGAAGAGGCATAAGGGGTTCCCATGCGTCCTTAGCACATGTTTAGTGTCCGGGTCTAAGGGTAGGACAATGGCGCTGACTGCATGGTCGGTGGCGCTAGGGAGTCTAGGGGGAGGAAGATGGTCTTTTGTTTAATCAGGGAAAGGTGTTAGGAGAGGAGTAATGGCAGGAAGACGGGGGAGCGGTTAGGGAATTAACAATAGAAGGGTGGAGGGGTAGTTTTGGGATCAGGACAAGTGGGGCATTCCAGAATTTTTACCTGTGAATTAAAGACCAACCCAACCCTCCCTTGTGTTGATAATGACGTGTTTATGTGAGGCCGGCGGATCGTGGCGCTGCACTCCTGCGTTTCGGTGGTGGACCACGGCAAGTTTACCGCTAGCTACACGGCAGGGTGAACTCGCACGTGGGGGGACACTAGCTGCACAGTAGGTCTCCAGGGTGTTTTTGTCTTGGGCAGTCACGAAGGCCGGACGACAGTTCGGCGGCTGCCTGGGGGACAGCGATTGGCAGAGGGCACGGCTGTCCAGGTAACAGTTGGTGAACTAAGGGAAGATGGGCCCCAGTGACGTGTCATGATTGAGGTCAGGCTCCTCGTGAGCTGTATTTGCATGACGTTCATTGTTAATAAAGGGGTAGCTCCTGCCACCATTTTTTGCCAAATTATGTATTGTTTTTTAAAGTGTAAGGGGTTAGCATGTGGACACCTTATGGACAATGTTTTATGACCCATCATGACTGCAGAGCTATCCCCTGTATACTCTCCGCACATTATATCGGTTGACGCGCAAGAAGATTTGAGTCCGTGAATGGTCCAGGTACAAAAACATACCACCCAATGTGTAAGATTCTGAAACCAAGAATGACGTAAGCCCCAATCCTGGTCTGCTCCAAGTGTATGGGGCTAAAGAAATGAATCCGATCACGCAAGAGGGTCGAGATCCCAACTTAGTCCTGAACTCCGCTTCAAGCTGGAATCTCCACATTGTCTGGAATTAATACAGTAAAAGAACCCGGAGCTTGAGGGACACAATGGGAAGGGCCACAGCAGAGAAGAGAGAAGCAAAATGTGTCGTCCCGGAGGGGGCATATTCTACGGCGGACTTCTGGAAAGGTTGCGGAACATTTCCCTGCATTTTGATTGGATGTTAGTCCGGCGTCACGCTGTCCTCTTGGCTGCCAGAGTAATGGAGTCTCACTATTTATAGTTGGCCATTCAGCACGCACAAGGAAAGAGCAGAGTATTATTTTGAAGACAAGGAACCCGTCTTTCTTTTTACAAGCCATTGCTTTTCATTCAGTAATTTGCTGTCCCCTTGTGTGTTTGATGTTGGAGGCAGAGCCCATTAGGCTGAAGGCCCGTATAACTCTTTCCAGAGGTGATGTCCGCAGATGCTTTCCAGTCCAGCGCACACATAGCAGCAGCTGCCTGCCGGTCCCTGGGAGTTTATAAAGTCCTCGCTGCCCCTGCTCCCTTTATTCCGCTGACCCTTTATCTGGCAGGACGGCCGGGCGCTCACTCCTTAATTAATTATTGAATTTACTCTGAGCCTTTCAGACAAGTCCCTGGACACTGCCACGGAGCATTATGGCTGTACATTGATAGGTGAGGTGTGTACAGATATTCTACCTTAAAATAATTCATTTCCAACCATTGGCCACCGATAAACAGCTCTGAAGTACAGAAATGTCCTTTATTAAAAAACAAAAAGGACTTTGAGATTCTACAACAATTGAACGCTGACATTCAGAAGTCTAGGATAATGGTTGTAGGACAATGATACCGACACTTGGGGTACAGGGTAATGATACACTGACACTTGGGGTACAGGATAATGATGCACTGACACTTGGGGTACAGGATAATGACACACTGACACTTGGGGTACAGTATAATAATACACTGACACTTGGGGTACAGGATAATGACACACTGACACTTGGGATACAGGATAATGATATACTGACACTTGGGGTACAGGGTAATGACACGCTGACACTTGGGGTACAGGATAATGATACGCTGACACTCGGGGTACAGGATAATGACACTGACATTTGGGGTACAGGATGACACACTGACATTTGGGGTACAGGGTAATGACACACTGACACTTGGGGTACAGGGTAATGATACACTGACACTTGGGGTACAGGATAATGACACCGACACTTGGGGTACAGGATAATGACACTGACACTTGGGGTACAGGGTAATGATACACTGACACTTGGGGTACAGGATAATGATACACTGACACTTGGGGTACAGGATAATGACACACTGACACTTGGGGTACAGGATAATGATGCGCTGACACTTGGGGTACAGGATAATGACACACTGACATTTGGGGTACAGGATAATGATACACGGACACTTGGGGTACAGGATAATGACACACTGACACTTGGGATACAGGATAATGATATACTGACACTTGGGGTACAGGATAATGATGCACTGACACTTGGGGTACAGGATAATGATGCGCTGACACTTGGGGTACAGGATAATGACACACTGACACTTGGGGTACAGGATAATGACACACTGACACTTGGGGTACAGGATAATGACACTGACACTTGGGGTACAGGGTAATGATACACTGACACTTGGGGTACAGGATAATGATACACTGACACTTGGGGTACAGGGTAATGATACACTGACACTTGGGGTACAGGATAATGATACACTGACACTTGGGGTACAGGATAATGACACTGACACTTGGGGTACAGGGTAATGATACACTGACACTTGGGGTACAGGATAATGATGCACTGAGACTTGGGGTACAGGATAATGATGCGCTGACACTTGGGGTACAGGATAATGACACACTGACACTTGGGGTACAGGATAATGATACACGGACACTTGGGGTACAGGATAATGACACACTGACACTTGGGATACAGGATAATGATATACTGACACTTGGGATACAGGGTAATGATATGCTGACACTTGGGGTACAGGGTAATGACACACTGACACTTGGGGTACAGGATAATGACACACTGACACTTGGGGTACAGGATAATGACACACTGACACTTGGGATACAGGATAATGACGCGCTGACACTTGGGGTACAGGATAATGATGCACTGACACTTGGGGTACAGGACAATGACACTGACACTTGGGGTACAGGATAATGACACACTGACACTTGGGATACAGGATAATGACACACTGACACTTGGGGTACAGGGTAATGATATACTGACACTTGGGGTACAGGATGACACACTGACACTTGGGGTACAGGATAATGATACACTGACACTTGGGGTACAGGATAATGACACACTGACACTTGGGATACAGGATAATGATACACTGACACTTGGGGTACAGGATAATGACACACTGACGCTTCGGGTACAGGGTAATGATATACTGACACTTGGGGTACAGGGTAATGATACACTGACACTTGGGGTACAGGATAATGACACACTGACACTTGGGGTACAGGATGACACACTGACACTTGGGGTACAGGGTAATGATACACTGACACTTGGGGTACAGGATAATGACACTGACACTTGGGGTACAGGGTAATGATACACTGACACTTGGGGTACAGGGTAATGATACACTGACACTTGGGGTACAGGGTAATGATACACTGACACTTGGGGTACAGGATAATGATACACTGACACTTGGGGTACAGGGTAATGATACACTGACACTTGGGGTACAGGGTAATGATAAACTGACACTTGGGGTGCAGGATAATGATACACTGACACTTGGGGTACAGGATAATGATACACTGACACTGGGGGTACAGGATAGGCGGAGGTTGGTGCCCCTCTGGTATTTAGGGAAGTAAAAGAAAACCTAGCTAGGCCTCTGAGAAATGTATAAAATCTATTACCGGGATGATAAAAGCAGTGAGAGAAGCAGCTCGCTGTACGTAGGTTACTGGGCACAGATCACTGTATGTTACTAGGCATCGTTCGCTGTCGATTACTGGGCACATATATCGCTGTAGGTTACTGGGCACATATATCGCTGTAGGTTACTGGGCACATATATCGCTGTAGGTTACTGGACACATATCGCTGTAGGCTACTGGGCACAGATATCGCTGTAGGTTACTGGGCACTTATATCACTGTAGGTTACTGGGCACAGATATCGCTGTAGGTTACTGGGCACATATATCACTGTAGGTTACTGGGCACAGATATCGCTGTAGGCTACTGGGCACAGATATCGGTGTAGGCTACTGGGCACAGATATCGGTGTAGGCTACTGGGCACAGATATCGGTGTAGGCTACTGGGCACAGATATCGGTGTAGGCTACTGGGCACAGATATCGGTGTAGGCTACTCGGCACAGATATCGCTGAAGGTTACTGGGCACATATATCGCTGTAAGTTACTGGGCACATATATCGCTGTGGGTTACTGGGCACATATATCGCTGTGGGTTACTGGGCACATATATTGCTGTGGGTTACTGGGCACATATTTTGCTGTGGGTTACTGGGCACATATATCGCTGTAGGTTACTGGGCACATATATCGCTGTAGATTACTGGACACATATCGCTGTAGGCTACATGGCACATATATCGCTGTAGGTTACTGGGCACTTATATCTCTGTAGGTTACTCGGCACATATATCGCTGTAGGTTACTGGGCACAGATATCGCTGTAGGTTACTGGGCACAGATATCGCTGTAGGTTACTGGGCACATATATCGCTGTAGGTTACCGGGCACAGATATCGCTGTTGGTTACCGGGCACAGATATCGCTGTAGGTTACTGGGCACATGTATCACTGTAGGTTACTGGGCACATGTATCACTGTAGGTTACTGGGCACTTATATCACTGTAGGTTACTGGGCACATATATCGCTGTAGGTTACTGGGCACATGTATCACTGTAGGTTACTGGGCACTTATATCACTGTAGGTTACTGGGCACTTATATCACTGTAGGTTACTGGGCACAGATATCACTGTAGGTTGCTGGGCACATAACGCTGTCGGTGCCCGGGCACATATCGCTGTGTAGCACAGGGAGACGAGACGTTAGAACTTAATCAGTGGTTGACATGGCGGCCATGCTTGATCGAGACTCCACAACTATATCCGTAACCGCGGCCTAATCTGAGCATAAATAACATCTGCTCTTACAAACGGACTGGAGTCTACTGACTTCTAAAACGTTTCTTGGGCTCCAGGGTCGTTCCCTTCACTCTAAATCTGGGCGAGATGTAATTCCTAAATAAAATAATGTCCATTAGAAAGGAGTCTTTCCGCTCCGATGAGCCACAATAAGAAGGTTTAAATCGTAGCCCCGGGAGGTGCTGAGCTGTTTAAATCATAAAAGATGAGGGTAAAGCTTGAGACAGAGCACTGGAACGCCGATGAATTAAGAAAGGAACCACTGGAACGGCAACAAAGGATCAACGTCCACTCCCCTTAACCCCCAACTCGCCCCAGGGTTCCAATACATATTATACTGGATGTGTTGGGGGGGAGGGGAGTAGCCATGGAAAGTCCAGATGACCAGCAATTCGGCCAGAATCTCAAAGTACATATCATACTGCACCGACAACAGGCCCGGCCCATTTTCATTCGATATTTGTTAAGTGTCAGCAACAGGAATGATCATCTGTGGAAAAAATTCCCTAACCAGTTGGCTAAAATTGTTGACGTTTTGTGGTAGACAAATCTTTTACCTGGAGTCAACTGAACGATGTAAAGTAGAAGTAATACAAAATATCACTAGTTCTGCTCTATTCTTAATAAAATATAAGGAAAGTTTTATATTCTAGAATTAAATTACATTGTATTATAGTAAATATATTCTTGTATATAGGGGCAGTATTATAGTAGTTGTATTCTTGTATATAGGGGGTAGTATTATAGTAGTTATATTCCTGTATATAGGGGGCAGTATTATAGTAGTTATATTCTTGTATATAGGGAGCAGTAATATAGTAGTTATATTCTTGTATATAGGAGCAGTATTATAGTAGTTATATTCTTGTATATAGGGGGTAGTATTATAGTAGTTATATTCCTGTATATAGGGGGCAGTATTATAGTAGTTATATTCTTGTATATAGGAGCAGTATTCTAGTAGTTATATTCTTGTATATAGGAGCAGTATTATAGTAGTTATATTCTTGTATATAGGGGGCAGTATTATAGTAGTTATATTCTTGTATATAGGGAGCAGTATTATAGTAGTTATATTCTTGTATATAGGAGCCGTATTATAGTAGTTATATTCTTGTATATAGGGGCAGTATTATAGTAGTTATATTCTTGTATATAGGGGGCAGTATTATAGTAGTTATATTCTTGTATATAGGGGGCAGTATTATAGTAAATATATTCTTGTATATAGGGGGCAGTATTATAGTAGTTGTATTCTTGTATATAGGGGGTAGTATTATAGTAGTTATATTCCTGTATATAGGGGCAGTGTTATAGTAGTTATATTCTTGTATATAGGGGGCAGTATTATAGTAGTTATATTCTTGTATATAGGGGGCAGTATTATAGTAGTTATATCCTTGTATATAGGGGCAGTATTGTAGTAGTTATATTCTTGTATATAGGGGGCAGTATTATAGTAGTTATATTCCTGTATATAGGGGGCAGTATTATAGTAGTTATATTCTTGTATATAGGAGCAGTATTCTAGTAGTTATATTCTTGTATATAGGAGCAGTATTATAGTAGTTATATTCTTGTATATAGGGAGCAGTATTATAGTAGTTATATTCTTGTATATAGGAGCCGTATTATAGTAGTTATATTCTTGTATATAGGGGCAGTATTATAGTAGTTATATTCTTGTATATAGGGGGCAGTATTATAGTAGTTATATTCTTGTATATAGGGGGCAGTATTATAGTAAATATATTCTTGTATATAGGGGGCAGTATTATAGTAGTTGTATTCTTGTATATAGGGGGCAGTATTATAGTAAATATATTCTTGTATATAGGGGGCAGTATTATAGTAGTTGTATTCTTGTATATAGGGGGTAGTATTATAGTAGTTATATTCCTGTATATAGGGGGCAGTATTATAGTAGTTATATTCTTGTATATAGGAGCAGTATTATAGTAGTTATATTCTTGTATATAGGAGCAGTATTATAGTAGTTATATTCTTGTATATAGGGAGCAGTATTATAGTAGTTATATTCTTGTATATAGGGGGCAGTATTATAGTAGTTATATTCTTGTATATAGGGAGCAGTATTATAGTAGTTATATTCTTGTATATAGGGGGCAGTATTATAGTAGTTATATTCTTGTATATAGGGGGCAGTATTATAGTAGTTATATTCTTGTATATAGGGGGCAGTATTATAGTAGTTATATTCTTGTATATAGGGGCAGTATTATAGTAGTTATATTCTTGTATATACGGGGCAGTATTATAGTAGTTATATTCTTATATATAGTGGCAGTAATAGTAGTTGTATTCTTATATATACACGAGGCAGTAGAATAGTAGTTATATTCTTGTACATAGGGGGCAGTATTATAGTAGTTATATTCTTGTATATAGGGGGCAGTATTATAGTAGTTATATTCTTGTATATAGGGGGCAGTAATATAGTAGTTATATTCTTGTATATAAGAGCAGTATTATAGTAGTTATATTCTTGTACATAGGGGGCAGTATTATAGTAGTTATATTCTTGTATATAGGGGCAGTATTATAGTAGTTATATTCTTGTATATAGGAGCAGTATTATAGTAGTTATATTCTTGTATATAGGAGCAGTATTATAGTAGTTATATTCTTGTATATAGGGGCAGTATTATAGTAGTTATATTCGTGTATATAGGAGCAGTATTATAGTAGTTATATTCTTGTATATAGGGGCAGTATTATAGTAGTTATATTCTTGTATATAGGGGGCAGTATTATAGTCGTTATATTCTTGTATATAGGGGGCAGTATTATTGTAGTTATATTCTTGTATATAGGGGGCAGTATTATAGTAGTTATATTCTTGTATATATGGGCAGTATTATAGTAGTTATATTCTTGTATATAGGGGACAGTATTATAGTAGTTATATTCTTGTATATAGGAGCAGTATTATAGTAGTTATATTCTTGTATATATGGGCAGTATTATAGTAGTTATATTCTTGTATATAGGGGGCAGTATTACAGTATAAATATGAATTTAGGAGGCATGATGGGAGTGTATTCAGAAGAAAGCAGAAATAATTTAGTAAAATCATTTATTTTATTTTTCTTAACTTTAACTAGTGTATAGTATCAATAAAGTATAACTCACTGGGGACTAGAGCTGCTCTTTAAGCTTCCACTGCTCTGTGTCTTATTTTGTTCAATTTTTCTTTACGTTGGCAAACATGAAAATCACATCTGTAAAGTTGTAGCATCTGAAAATACAAAGTATTATTAGAAGGGGGTCACAGACCTGAAAGTGAACATCTGTACACCTGGATTTTGAGTAATAGAGACACAATCTGCTCTCAACACGTTGTCAAACACCAATGCTTGCGAATCACAAGCCACGCAGTGTTTGGTTCTTGGTGCAGTGGGGACCAGTCATAACGATGAAAATAAACACCTAGGAGAAGATTGTGCAAACAATATGAAATGCAAAAGCCAAACACATTGTACTCTAACCTTCACCAAGATCAGGCACGGAGAAAATATATTACTGTGAATAGGCGCAACCTCTATTGATATGCAATATAAACTCTGAATACACACATTTCACTCGACGTGGTGCATAGCTAGTGTATCAAAAAACATGTCATGTGTGGCGTCACTAAACTAAACTGAAACATTATCAATAATAATACTGTATCCTGTGTACTATATAATACTCCTCCCTGTGTGCGAGAATATAACTATGAAAATACTGCCCCCTATATACAGGAATATAACTACTATAATACTGCTCCTATATACAAGAATATAACTACTATAATACTGCTCCTATATACAAGAACATAACTACTATAATACTGCCCCTATATACAAGAATATAACTACTATAATACTGCTCCTATATACAAGAATAGAACTACTATAATACTGCCCCCTATATACAAGAATATAACTACTATAATACTGCTCCTATATAGAAGAATATAACTACCATAATACTGCCCCCTGTATACAAGAATATATCTACTATAATACTGCCCCTATATACAAGAACATAACTACTACAATACTGCTCCTATATACAAGAATATAACTACTATAATACTGCCCCTATATACAAGAATATAACTACTATAATACTGCCCCTATATACAAGAATATAACTACTATAATACTGCTCCCTATATACAAGAATATAACTACTATAATACTGCCCCTATATACAAGAATATAACTACTATAATACTGCCCCTATAAACAAGAATATAACTACTATAATACTGCCCCTATATACAAGAATATAACTACTATATTACTGCCCCTATATACAAGAATATAACTACTATAATACGGCCCCCTATATACAAGAATATAACTACTATAATACTGCTCCCTATATACAAGAATATAACTACTATAATACTGCCCCTATATACAAGAATATAACTACTATAATACTGCCCCCTATATACAAGAATATATCTACTATAATACTGCCCCCTATGTACAAGAATATAACTACTATAATACTGCCCCCTATATGCAAGAATAAAACTACTATAATACTGCCCCTATAAACTAGAATATAACTACTATAATACTGCCACTATATACAAGAATATAACTACTATAATACTGCCTCCTGTATACAAGAATATACTGCCCCTATATACAAGAATATAACTACTATAATACTACCCCCTATATACAAGAATATAACTACTATAATACTGCCCCCTATATACAACAATAAAACTACTATAATACTGCCCCTATATACAAGAATATAACTACTATAATACTGCCCCTATATACAAGAATAGAACTACCATAATACTGTGCTCTATATACAGGAATATAACTACTATAATACTGCCCCCTATATACAAGAATATAACCACTATAATACTGACCCTATATACAAGAATATAACCACTACAATACTGCCACTATATACAAGAATATAACTACTATAATACTGCCCCCTATATACAAGAATATAACTACTATAATACTGCCCCCTATATACAAGAATATAAGTACTCTAATACTGCCCCTATATACACAAGAATATAACTACTATAATACTGCCCCGATATACAAGAATATAACTACTATAATACTACCCCCTATATACAAAAATATAACTACTATAATACTGCCCCGATATACAAGAATATAGCTACTATAATACTGCCCCTATATACAAGAATATAACTACTATAATACTGCCCCTATATACAAGAATATAACTACTCTAATACTGCCTCCTATATACAAGAATATAACTACTATAATACTGCTCCTATATACAAGAATATAACTACTATAATACTGCCTCCTATATACAAGAATATAACTACTATAATACTGCCCCTATATACAAGTATATAACTACTATAATACTGCCCCCTATATACAAGAATATAACTACTATAGTACTGCCCCTATATACAGGAATATAACTACTATAATACTGCTCCTATATACAAGAATATAACTACTATAATACTGCCCCCTATATACAAGAATATAACTACTATAGTACTGCCCTTATATACAGGAATAGCAGTACTATACTACTGCCCCTATATAAATGAATATAACCACTATAATACTGCCCCCTATATACAAGAATATAACTACTATAATACTGCTCCTATATACAAGAATATAACTACTATAATACTGCCCCCTATATAGAAGAATATAACTACTATAATACTGCTCCTATATACAAGAATATAACTACTATAAGGCTGGGTTCACACGTGGCAGAATTTCACTTAAATTCCGCTGCGGACACTCCGCAGCGTTAATCCGCAGCGGAGCCGTTTCTGCATTGACTTCCACTTCTATTTAGAAGTGTTCGTTTAGACGATGCGTAACATTCCGCTGCGGAGCATAGGCTGCGGAGCGGAATTTGGTGTCCGCAGCATGCTCTGTCTGTTGCGGAGCAGTGGCGGACTCATGGCGGAATTTCTCCATTGACTTCAATGGAGATTCTAAGTTCCGCAATGAAGTCCGCAGCTGTCATGCACATGTTATGTGTGCTGCGGATCCGTCTTGCTTTTTTAACTTGACATTTCTTCATTCTGGCTGGACCTATGTATTTCTAGGTCTACAGCCAGACTGAGGAAGTCAATGGGGCTCCCGTAATGACGGGAGCGTTGCTAGGAGACGTCTGTAAATAGTCACTGTCCAGGGTGCTGAAAGAGTTAAGCGATCGGCAGTAACTGTTTCTGCACCCTGGACAGTGACTACCGATCACAATATACAGCAACCTGTAAAAAAATATAAGTTCATACTTACCGAAAACTCCCTGCTTCTGTCTCCAGTCCGGCCTCCCAGGATGACGTTTCAGTCTAAGTGACGGCTGCAGCCAATCACAGGCCAAGCACAGGCTGCAGCGGTCACATGGACTGGCGCGTCATCCAGGGAGGTCGAGCTGGATGCCGAAAGAGGGACGCGTCACCAAGACAACGGCCGGTAAGTATGAAATTCGTTTACTTTCACTAGGGAAAGTGCTGTCCCTTCTCTCTATCCTGCACTGATATGGAGAAGGGAAGCACTTTTCCCGCAGTCCGCAGCAGCTAGTCCGCATCAATTTACTGCACATTTTGTGCAGATCCGCAGCAGAATCTGCAACGCAGATTCTGTGCGGCATTGATGCGGACAGTTGGGGAGGAAATCCGCCACGTGTGGTCATGCCCTAATACTGCCCCTATATACAAGAATATAACTACTATATACTGCCCCTATATACAAGAATATAACTATTATAATACTGCTCTTTATATACAAGAATATAACTACTATAATACTGCTCCTATATACAAGAATATAACTACTATAATACTGCCCCTATATACAAGAATATAACTACTATATACTGCCCCTATATAAAAGAATATAACTATTATAATACTGCTCTTTATATACAAGAATATATCTACTATAATACTGCCCCATATATACAAGAATATAACTACTATAATACTGCTCCTATATACAAGAATATAACTACTATAATACTGCCCCATATATACAAGAATATAACTACAATAACACTGCCCCTATATACAAGAATATAACTACTATTATACTGCCCCTATATACAAGAATATAACTACTATAATACTGCCCCCTATATAGAAGAATATAACTACTATAATACTGCCCCTATATACAAGAATATAACTACTATAACACTGCCCCTATATACAAGAATATAACTACTATTATACTGCCCCTATATACAAGAATATAACTATTATAATACTGCTCCTATATACAAGAATATAACTACTATAATACTGCTCCTATATACAAGAATATAGCTACTATAATACTGCCCCCTATATACAAGAATATAACTACTATAATACTGCTCCTATATACAAGAATATAACTACTATAATACTGCCCCCTCTATACAAGAATATAACTACTATAATACTGCCACTATATACAAGAATATAACTACTATAATACTGCTCCTATATACAAGAATATAACTACTATAATACTGCCCCCTATATACAAGAATATAACTACTATAATACTGCTCCCTATATACAGGAATATAACTACTATAATACTGCTCTTATATACAAGAATATAACTACTATAATACTGCTCCAATATACAAGAATATTACTAATATAATACTGCCCCTATATACAAGAGTATAACTACTATAAGGGCATGGCCAGACGTGGTGGAATTGCTCTGGAATTCCGCTGCGGAGTATCCGCAGCGGACCCGTTTCTCCATTGCCTTCCACAACTTTTTAGTAGTGTTCGTTTGCATGTTGCGGACAATTCCGCTGCGGAGCATAGGCTGTGGTGCGGAATTTGGTGTCCGCAGCATACAATGGTTGTTGCGGACTCATTGCGGAATTTCTCCATTGACTTCAATGGAAATTCTAAATTCCGCAATGAAGTCCGCAGATGTCATGTACATGTTATGTGTGCTGCGGAGCGTATTGGTTTTTTAACATGACATTTCTTCATTCTGGCTGGACCTATGTGTATTTCTAGGTCTACAGCCAGACTGAGGAAGTCAATGGGGCTCCCGTAATTACGGGTGACTACGTGTGTGCACCCGTAATTACGGGAGCGTTGCTAGGCGACGTCAGTAAATAGTCACGGTCCAGGGTGCTGAAAGAGTTAAGCGATCGGCAGTAACTGTTTCAGCACCCTGGACAGTGACTACCGATCACAATATACATCAACCTGTAAAAAAAATAGAAGTTCATACTTACCGAGAACTCCCTGCTTCTTCCTCCAGTCCGGCCTCCCAGGATGACGTTTCAGTCCAAGTGACGGCTGCAGCCAATCACAGGCCAATCACAGGCTGCAGCGGTCACATGGACTGCCGTGTCATCCTGGGAGGTCGGGCTGGATGTCGAAAGAGGGACGCGTCACCAAGACAACGGCCGGATAAGTATGAAATTCTTTTACTTTCACTAGGGAAAGTGCTGTCCCTTCTCTCCTGCACTGATAGAGAGAAGGGAAGTACTTTCACCTCAACGGCTAGTCCGCATCAATTTAATGCCCATTTTGGGCAGATCCACAACAGAATCTGCAATGCAGATTATGTGCGGCATTGATGCGGACAGTGGCGGAAGAATTCCGCCACGTCTGGGCATGCCCTAATACTGCCCCTATATACAAGAATATAACTACTATAATACTACCCCTATACACAAGAATATAACTACTATAATACTGCTCCTATATACAAGAATATAACTACTATAATACTGCTCCTATATACAAGAATATAACTACTATAATACTGCCCCCATATACAAGAATATAAGTACTATAATACTGCCTCTATATACAAGAATATAACTACTATAATACTGCCCCCTATATACAAGAATATAACTACTATAATACTGCCCCCTATATACAAGACTATAACTACTATAATACTGCCCCTATGTACAAGAATATAACTACTATAATACTGCCCCTATATACAAGAATATAACTACTATAATACTGCCCCCTATATACAAGAACATAACTACTATAATACTGCCCCCTATGTACAAGAATATAACTACTATAATATTGCTCCTATATACAAGAATATAACTACTATAATACTGCTCCCTCTATACAAGAATATAACTACTATAATACTGCCCCCTATATACAAGAATATAACTACTATAATACCGCCCCTATATACAAGAATATAACTACTATAATACTTCCCCCTATGTACAATAATATAACTACTATAATACTGCACCTATATACAAGAATATAACTACTATAATCCTGCTCCTATATACAAGAATATAACTACTATAATACTGCCCCCTATATACAAGAATATAACTACTATAATACTGCCCCTACATACAAGAATATAACTACTATAATACTGCCCCCTATACACAAGAATATAATTACTATAATACTGCTCCTATATACAAGAATATAACTACTATAATACTGCCCCTTATATATACAAGAATATAACTACTATAATACTGCCCCCTATATACAAGAATATAACTACTATAATACTGCCCCTATATACAAGAATATAACTACTATAATACTGCCCCTATATACAAAAATACAACTACTATAATGCTGCCCCTACATACAAGAATATAACTACTATAATACTGCCTCCTGTATACAAGAATATAACTACTATAATACTGCCCCTATATACAAGAATATAACTACTATAATACTGCCCCTATATACAAGAATACAACTACTATAATACTGCCCCTATATACAAGAATATAACTACTATAATACTGCCCACTATATACAAGACTATAACTACTATAATACTGCCCCCTATATACAAGAATATAACTACTATAATACTGACCCCTATATACAAGAATATAACTACTATAATACTGCCCCTATATACAAGAATATAACTACTATAATAATGCCCCTATATACAGGAATATAACTACTATAATACTGCCCCTATATACAAGAATATAACTACTATAATACTGCCCCTATATACAAGAATATAACTGCTATAATACTGCCCCTATATACAAGAATATAACTACTATTATACTGCCCCCTAGGGAGAATTTTTTCTTCTGATTCGAACAGAAAGAAAAACATCTCTATGTGCTGGAACTCTGACTCTTCATCATTTCTTTTTTCAAGTTTAGAATCCCACCAACTCTTTCCAGAAAGTGAACAGTAATGTATATATAATTATGCACACCATGTGTTCTGCTTCCCCATCTCTTTTTAGCCAAGAATTACGCATCACAATTACGATACAGATTACTTCACTAATTCCTTTTAAAATTCAACACTCCACATGGGAAAGTTGGGCAAGTGTCTCACGGACGTGGCATGAAAGCTGCCATCTATCCATCTACCATCTGCTACCAACCTGTTATCCTCACGCTGGCTTCCGCACTCCATACCAAGCGACACCTGTGCCACTTAACCCCTTTAGTCCCAGGCATATCAATACACATCTCTAGTCTCCATTGCTACATGCATTGGATGGTTTGGGTGCTCGTGGCCAAATTAGGTCACAGATATCCAGGCCTGGCACAGAAATACTGGGTACTGAACCTTCTGTGCTACAACACAACAGATATTTGGCATAGGCCAGGCTTGCTGGTTATCCTGAGCAGGGGATTTTGCAAAATAGGTCACAAAGCAGATTTTCAAACTAGATTTATTTTATTTTATATAAATGTATAATATAATTTTGTGTTCCATTTCACCCTGCTGCTAAAAAAAGAGAGTCCGGGACCAAACTCTACTCATAACAAGGTCACAGCTATCAGACGCCTTCCAGTCTGATAAGATAATATTTTTTACATGTCACAAAAAGGTTTTTCCACGGGAAAGAATACCTTTATTCCTGTATTTACAGTCACATGAAAAATGTACTTGTTCATAGGGGGCAGTATTATAGTAGTTATAGTCTTGTATATAGGGGCAGTATTATAGTAGTTATATTCTTGTATATAGGGGCAGTATTATAGTAGTTATATTCTTGTATATAGGGGCAGTATTATAGTAGTTATATTCTTGTATATAGTGGCAGTATTATAGTAGTTATATTCTTGTATATAGGAGCAGTATTATAGTAGTTATATTCTTGTATATAGGAGCAGTATTATAGTAGTTATATTCTTGTATATAGGGGAGCAGTATTATAGTAGTTATATTCTTGTATATAGGGGCAGTATTATAGTAGTTATATTCTTGTATATAGGGGCAGTATTATAGTAGTTATATTCTTGTATATAGGAGCAGTATTATAGTAGTTATATTCTTGTATATAGGAGCAGTATTATAGTGGTTATATTCTTGTATATAGGGGGCAGTATTATAGTAGTTATATTCTTGTATATAGGAGCAGTATTATAGTAGTTATATTCGTGTATATAGGGGGCAGTATTATAGTAGTTATATTCTTGTATATAGGAGGCAGTATTATAGTAGTTATATTCTTGTATATAGGGGCAGTATTATAGTAGTTATAGTCTTGTATATAGGGGCAGTATTATAGTAGTTATATTCTTGTATATAGGGGCAGTATTATAGTAGTTATATTCTTGTATATAGGGGCAGTATTATAGTAGTTATATTCTTGTATATAGGAGCAGTATTATAGTAGTTATATTCTTGTATATAGGAGCAGTATTATAGTGGTTATATTCTTGTATATAGGGGGCAGTATTATAGTAGTTATATTCTTGTATATAGGAGCAGTATTATAGTAGTTATATTCGTGTATATAGGAGCAGTATTATAGTAGTTATATTCTTGTATATAGGAGCAGTATTATAGTAGTTATATTCTTGTATATAGGGGCAGTATTGTAGTAGTTATATTCTTGTATATAGGAGC